>NW_026652276.1:213541373-213787666 GCF_009828535.3 Hylobates moloch
TAGATAGATAGATAGATAGATAGATAGATAGATAGATAGATAGATAGATAGATAGATAATCTTTGCTAGGCTTAGATCCTGTTAGATCCTGGAGACTCGGTCCCATTCTAGACCCTAGTCACCATCTCAAGTTCCACAGTGAACCCAACCACTTGAAAGATTCTGTGACCTACCACTTCCCCATCTTCCCACAGAGACCCCCAGCACCCAGCAGTGATGTCCAATGCCTCACAGAACAATAAACACCACTTTGAGATGTATATGATGCCCTTGTTGTCTATCTTTAAACAGAGAAAGAAGGAGCATGGTATCCCCAATATTGTAGGGGCACCAGGCATCATGGCAGACTCGATTACACAGGTGTCAGAAGCCTCTGCACAGGGTGATGCCTCATGGAGACTGGCTGCCTAACTATTCATCCATCTCCCGTGCTAGACTGGGAGTTCCAGGAGAATAAGGACTTCTGTGCGTGTAAGTTTTAAATCCCAAGATACGGGTGGATCAGCAATGAGTGCTCCAGAGGGAAGACCTGAATAATTACCTTGTTCTTAAAGCCCATATTATTTTAAAATCTGGAAAAGGGGTACTTTCACAGCACCCAGGCACTAAGCCAGAACAAAGAGGAAAACTTGTCCAGATATACTGGCCCAACCTGATTCTCGTTCAATCAGTACATTGGTGACCCACATGTAGAGAAAGATCAGATAGAAGTTACAAAGAAGCTGCCATTCTTTCTCCCCCCAAGTATTGTGACAAAGTTGCTTCAAATATATATGAACTGTTTAAGATTAATAAAATGAACACTAGGTGCCCTCCACCTATACCCAATAATTGTTATCGTCTTGTCACATTTGTAGACATCATGAAATGTCACTTCTAGACCCTTCAGCAAACCTCTCTTGAGAATGAAACATTATCCTACATACCTTCAATATCATTATTGTGCATAATAAAATTAATAAAATTCCATTATATTATCTAACATCAAGTCCCTATTCAATTTTTCCATCATCTTAAGAAATATATTTTATAGGTTTTTTTTTTTTACAATTACCAAGATCCAATCAAAATTCACACATTGTATTTGGTTGTAGTGTCTGTTGACTCTCTTTTAATCCAGTATAGTCCTCCAACTTTTTTCTTTCATGACACTGACTTTTTGATGAACCCAGGCTGATAGTTTTATAAATGTTGTATATTCTTGATTTGTCTGATTGCTTCTTTCTGGTGTTGATTGACTTGTCCCTCTATCCCCTAGAAATGGCTGCCATCTTGACCTACTAAACACTCTGAGTGTGGGCTGAGACTAAGAGAGAAGCAGGGCTGGATGTTCCTGTTCCAAGGTCTTCCAGGCCTCTCTCTCCACTGAGTGAGGTCCACACCAGCACCTCCACCACGACAGAGCCACTGAATGCCTGGTCCTGCCAAGCCACAGCCCCAGGACACTGGAGAACAGTGCTGGCCCTTTCTGGACTCTGCTGCCTTTGAGATTTTAGTGAGCACAGCTGGAAACACACATACAATGCCACAAACGATTATAAAGATTTAAAGGTTTCTCAGTGATTTATGTCTTTTTAATTAACGGCTTTTATGCTTTAATTAAAAAGTTACGGAAGTTGTCTTTACTTCTGAAAAATGCATTTATGGTTGACTGCCTGCATGAATTAAATAACATCAGACCCCTAGGTTGGCTCCATGCTAGAGTCCTAGAGCTCATTTTCGGGGTAGGGAGAAGGAGGTCAGGGAGAAATACCATTAAGAAGGAAGGCTGTGACAACTTTCATTACTTTTTGATGATCATGCAATAATTTTCCATGATAAATCATCTAATTACATCTACAAACTTGGAAACAGAATCTAAATCCTGAAAAAAAAAAAAAAAAAAAAAAAAAAAAAACATCATGGAACCTGGTTTTAAAAGGATTCACCTCCTCACTGAGGAAGCAGAATAAAAGTTTGTATTTTATTACTAATTGATTGGTTCTCAGGTCACACTAACTACACTGGGGGCACGATGGTGCAGAGCTTTGATTTGGGCTTCCATGCATAGTCTGCTAAAGTCAGCAGCCACTTCTGGACCTAGATGTGACCCCAGACAGGCTGATTGCCTGAGTCACCAGCCCGGTGCTATGGGCTTTGCTCAGGATCAAGGTGCCTTCCTCAAGTCCCTCTGCAGAATTATCATGCCTTTCCTTGCATTTCCATTGAATTCATTTTTGTAATTCACTTTGAAGTTTTCCCTATTATTCTCTGAATTGTATTATTTCTGTTCACTCCAGTCTCCCCCAATAGTTTGTTGTCTCCTCTACAAGGCCACTTCTCATTTCCCCAGTCCCCACTCAGATAGAAGTCACTACATCATCATTTGTGTCACTATTCTATCACAAGCAGAACTGTTCCAAAATATCTTAATAATTCCAGTCTATTTTTAAATGAAATATGTCTATGTCCTTTTACTAAATTGTAAGACCTAGTGGCCATATTTAATCATCTCTTTTTTTCTTTTCTATTTTACCAGGCTTTAGGCCAGAGAATTGAGTCAACCATATTCCTAGTTCATGACACATTCAATCATGCATCATCTCTCTCCTTTCATTCATTCATTCATTCATTCATTCATTCATGTATTTATTTATTCCCTTTATTTCCCTTTCCAATCCTGTTACCTTGACCACTGACTACAATTCTGTTAAGGTTAATGAGGGTCTTTTGTTTGTATGCATTCTTGTAAAATATGTGTATATTTCATGGATATAGAATTTTAATTTACATACATATATAATGTCATATGCTTCATTCTGTTCCTGTTTTCACTCAATATTAAGTTCTAAGAATCCATCCATGTTGCTCTCTCTCTCTCTCTCTCTCTCTCTCTCTCTCTATATATATATATATATATATATACATCCAATCTGTAATTTTTGACTTCTCAATAGCACTCCATCGTATGCTTCTACCACATTTTACATTCGTTACTGCCCATTGATAGGCACCCAGATTGCACCTGGGTGCAATCCCGTTAGGGACCCATGGAATATATACTCAGGAATGGAATTTCTGGGTCCTATGGTTAACAAATATGTGTGACTAATTTGTGCTATGTTGCCCTTCAGAATGTCTACAACAAAATATATATTCTTTTTTTTTGTATTTTTTTGAGATGGAGTCTTGCTCTGTCACCCAGGCTGGAGTACAGTGGTGTGATCTCAACTCACTGCAACCTCGGCTTCCCGGATTCAAGAGATTGTTCTGCCTCGGCCTCCCCAGTAGCTGGGACTACAGGTGCTCGCCACCATTCTTGGCTAATTTTTGTATTTTTAGTAGAGACAGGGGGTTTCACTATGTTGGCCAGGCTGGTCTCAAACTCCTGACCTCATGATCGGCCAGCCTTGGCCTCTCAAAGTGCTGGTATTACAGGCGTGAGCCACTGCGCCTGGCCAAAATATATATTCTTATTGGCATGAGATTTTCCATATTCCTACAACCTCAACAAACATTATCCAACCTCCACATTTTTGTCAGTCTACTACATTAAAGTAACATTTTAATTTGCATTTTAAAGAGATTTGGATTATTTCTGCATATACTTGTTAGTTGTTCAGGTTTCCTCTTTATAAGTTAGCTGTTCATAACCTTTGCCCGTATTTCATTTGGAGTTCTCATTGTTTGCTTGTTGATCTGCAAGAATTTCCTGTGAATTCTAAATAATAGTGCTCTGTCAGTTTTAGACATAGTAAAATATCTTCTCCCAATTGTCATCAGCTCATTCACTGTCCATGGTATCCTTCATCCAATAGAAATCCTGAATTTTGATACGATTATGGTAAATAAAATACTTTTTTCTTATATTTTGTGCTTTTAAAATTCCACTTAAGAAGTTATCCTTTATTCTAGATCTCAAAGGAAATCTTCTTTTAACCTTATAGTTTAGTCCTTCCTATTTAGGCCTTTAATCCATCTCTAGGTCACCTTTATATGTGGCATTAGATGGGGAAGTAGTTTAATGATTATCTGTATGGTAAGTAAATTTAGCCAAATCTGTTAATTAAATAATTCATCTTTCCCTCATTAATTCATAATTCATCTTAACTATATATTTACTCCCTCTACTGACTCTGTTCCATTGATTTTTTTGGCTGTTCTTGCCCGACCACCCCAGTTTTTGCTACCACGTGTTTCTAATATGTCTTAAAGTCTGGCAGGGTATGTCCCCCTACTTACTCCTCCTATGATCTTGCTTTGTTGGTGGGTTTTTATCCTTCTATGTAAATTTCAGTGTAGATGCATTGAGTTCTGTAAATCAATCGGAATTTTGATTCAAAGGTGCAACAGATATATTGGTTAATTGGAGATTAATTGATATCTTTAAAATATTAAAAGTCTTATTTGAGCATAGCATGTGTCTCCATTTACTCAGATCAACTTCTCTGTACTTTATTACATATTAACTTTTTCTCTGGAAGGACCTCAGGTGTTCTTAAGTTAATTCCTGGTTAGTTCTTATTACCAATGAGAATAACACTCTATTTTTAAATATTTTATATTTTGTTATTGTTATAGAAAAATGCCATTTTGTTTTAGGTAGATCTGATACCCAGAAATCTTTTATTTATTCTAGTAGTTTGTCTTGTGTTTTCTAGGTAAGTGATCATATCATTTGCAAACAAAGCACTTTAATTTCTTCCTTTCCAGCATTTAGACTTCTTCCCCTTTTTTCTTCTTTTCTTATAGTCAAACACAACTATATTGTCTTTCAATAGCACTGATAACGGCCCTGTTATTCTACTCTCAGTCTTAAGGTAAATACGTCCAAATTTTTTTCAATAAAGATAATGTTTACTTTTTCTTTTTTGGTGTATCTTTTACCAGTTTAAGGAATTTCCATAGTTCCTAATTTGCTAAGAGTTTTGTCATAAACAGCTGTTGAACTTTATCATGTACTTCATCAATTGAGATAATTATATGAATATTGCCTTTTGGCCTATTAATACGATAAGTTATGTTAATAGATTTTTCTTGTGTTAAACCATCCTTGCTCACTTGGAATAAATCCTACTTGATAATGATATGTTTTAATACATTGTTTAATTTGGTTAGCTAATATTTTAATTAGGATTTTTGTACCTATCATAAGTGAAATATGCCTATAGTTTTCTTTTCTTACATTGCTCTTACCTCATTTTGAAATAAAAACTACACTAACTTCAACTTTTATTCTTTCTCTTTTCTTGAAAATAATATGTAAAAGGTAGGATTTCATTGTTCTTTGTAAGTTCGATAGAATGAAACTTAAAGCTATCTGGGCTTAGAGTTTGGGGAGATAAGATGTCTTTGGTTATCATTTCAATTTCTTTAATATTTTTGGTCTAATTATGATCTTTATTTTATTTTATTATTTTATTTTGGGACAGGGTCTTACTCTGTCACCCCAGCTGGAGTGCAGTGGTGTGAGAACGGCTCACTGCTGCCTCGATCTCTTGGGCTCAAGCAATCCCCCACCTCAGCCTCCCGAGTAGCTAGGAACAAAGGTGTGTTCCACTTTGCCCAGCCAATTATTTTTTATTTTTTGTAGAGGTGAGATCTTACCATGTTGCCCAAGCTGGCTTTAAACTCCTGGGCTCAAGGGATCCCTGGATCCCCTGGCCTCAGCCTCCCAAAGTCCTGGGATTACAGGCATGAACAATGGCACCCTGCCTGTCATTTTTTCCTTGTACCAATTTTGACTTTTTATATTTTCTAAAAATATATCCATTACATCTAGCCTATAATTATTCATAACACTCTTATTATTTTACTTCCTGATTTGTCTATAGTTTTTTTAAATTTCATATTTTATTATTTGTATCTTCTCTCTTTTATCTTGATTAGTCTCTTCAGAAGTCTATTTTACCAATAATATGAAAAAATTCACTTTTGGTTATAGTAATCTTTACTATTATTTTTCTTTTGTTGTTAATTCTATTGATTTCTGCCCTTATGTTTATTATTTCATGTACTCTTGTTTCTTTGGTTTAATCCCATAGTTCTGTTTTGACTTTCTATCTCCAGAGCTTAGCATATACTTAGTACACAGAAACTTTTTTCTATCAAATATTTATTGAATAAATGAATTCTAAACACCTTGAGATCAGATAATATGTTTTGTCAATCTTCATAGTCCTCAAAATACCTACTACACCACTTAGCACATGGGAGGGTTCAGTAAATATTGAGGGAATTTTTGCTGAAGGATTATTTAATGTAAAGAAATATATATCTCTCTATTTAAAGAAACCTCCAGAGGTCATATAATTGAGCCTTCTGAGTCAAAAGAAAAAAAAAACAGTAAACGTTTCTGATAGTGTGGTAGAGCCCATTAGTGATTCCCCCCATTGTTTTCTTCTTCCTTAGTGACAGAACCCCTAATTCTAGCTAGGCACACAACCATCTGAAATAAAGATCAAGTGATTACCTTCTGGTCAATGGGATACATGTGAAAATGGTGGGTACAACTTGAGAAAGTATAAAGGGAAAAGATGTGTCTTTTTTCCTCCCCTTTCTTAGTCTTGCTTTCTTGAATCTGCATCTCATGGTTAGGGTTCCAGTAGTTAAAATGGATAAGGAGGTGACCTTGGGAATGGAAGTCTCACACGACAGAGGAACAAGATAAAGTGCCTGGGTTCCTTGTACCGGAAGCTTTCATGGTAGCTCAAGATGATAGCTTTTGAACTTCTTTATGAAAGAACTCCTCTGTTGTTTAAGGCACAGTTTGGGGTCTTTTTCTATGGTGGCAAGAGGGAGGTTTCTGCCACATGTAGCTGAACATATTAAATGATTAGAATAGAATTAGATTAGTAATTGATTCAGTTGGTACATGTTGATCCTTTTCTGAAAGGTGACCTTGCACACACAACAAAGATCTAAGAAAGAAGTTGATGTTAAATCCCATTTCACACACGGGGAAAGCAATATGGGAGCTGAGACTATGATTTATCTCTCATTCTTACTCAGATCTCAATTTATGGGACAAATTTGCGTCTTCTAAATCAATGAGGGCTGGTCCCAAAGGTTCTTACCATAGAAGAATCTGGGTTTACTCATGTAAACACTGAATAATTTTCAGTTCTAGTGACTGCCTGGGCAAAATCCAAGTAAGCCTCAAATTTTTCAGACTCTGGTATGATTTTTCTCAGGTTTGACTCTCTAGCTAGCTAGGTAATTAGACTCCCTGTTCTTTTCAAGGTCAAAGACCACTGGACAAAAATATGAAAACTTTGTCCACCCATTGTGGCTAATGAGCTTGACTCTCAAAGGGCTATTTCACCTCCTTCATGAGTTGTCATTTGGAGTCCACTCTCTCAGTCATGGCTTTGCAGGGAGGTTTGGAACTCAGTCCAGAGCAAGCTCCCCAGATGACAGCTACATGCTCTACAACCTATACGACCAAGAGACCATGTTGCCTCTGTCTACCAGCTTCTTTATGGCCCTGTGTTCTCCCTGTTGTTATGGGGAGTTTCTCAGAGTGTTCTTCTCAAAATCGACTTCAAAATCACCTGAATTAAATTAAAAAATATTTGCTTTTGTGACCAGGAGAAAAGTTTACACCCAAGACCCAAACAAGCTTCCCAGTCTTTCTTTCCGAGCCCCAACTCTAATCCTCACACACAAAGAAGGTTTCAGCTTACAGAAAAGACATTTACCCAGCCACCAAAATAGTTACCAGGGATGACAAGGACCTGCCTCCCATCTTAGTGAGGGAAGAGAGTACAAGAGGGATCAGAGACATGAGAATCAGCCATTGACACAGATCTGCACTGTGAAGGGACACAGGCATGGTGAGAAGGTCATCAAACTCTCACTGTCTCACCTTTCAATGGATTCTCCTCTACCCGTGGAGGAGTCACTGAGAAGTGGAAAGATCTCTCTAATGCCATCAGGAAGTGTTAGTACAATTCTATGAACCAGAAGAAACATGGAGAAAGAAAGAGAACCTCTCCCCTACCCTAACCAAAACTTTCCAATACGTATGCCCTATCAACCACTTACAACCCGTCAATCAATTAAAAAATGAAAGAAATACCAAAAGTACCCAGAAAAGAGCTGTTAGCCTGCAAATAAAAGCATTTAAAAGTTTCCCTATTTTCCTTCCTTTCCATACTATGTTTCTATTCTTCTCATAGCCAGTTTGCTGGTTTCAATTTTCCTTGAAGAAGCTCCCACACTAATGAGATTGGTCGTTTAAATGTCTCCAAGAAGCAACATAGACTGCTGGGATCTGTATTCTCCTTATTGAAAAAAAAATATCAAATGGACTGCAGAGATTAAGGTGGAATTAATTCCACCCTGGGAAGAGAGGAGCTGAGCTGCTTCAGTCTGTTGGTTTATAAGGTCACCAGAATCCCTTGTCGGGAACTATTCCTCTGTAAATCACTTCTGCCCAGCTACTCGGCAGCCCTGAGTTGCAGATAATCCAGACAGTGATTGTGTCTGGTCTCTAAGCAAAAGATTCATTGACCTCCCCTAAGAGGATTCTGGTACCAGCTTTGCCTGCAGGAAGAAGTGGACGAGCCCAGCCTCTAATATGCACCAGCTTTTTTGACCACCTGCAGGCCAGGATTCAGTCTCACAGGTAAACATTTTGAGTAGAGAAGCCACTGCTAAAAGTACAGATTCTGCTATGGGAGGGGGCCTGCATTCCCCAGGAGCCAGCTCATACAGCATGCAAAAGGGCAGGGCCAACCTTAGGACTTGGGAGTCAGATATTGGACTTCAACCAAGTATATTAGACTCCCAGCTGTGAGGACCTGTGTATATTTATATTTCTTCCTTGGGTATGGTTTTGAATTTTAAAAACTATATCACACTGATGAGTGCATATTTAGCTACCAATTAATTCTGGCCTTGAGCAAATCACTTAATTTGGGGCGGGGTCCTTTGTTTCAAATAGATCTAAATTAAAACCCTGCATCCACTATGTATTGATGGTGCCTTACTGGGAAAGTTAATGCATGTTTTGCAAGGTTGTGGTGAGGATTTAAAAGATAACATGCCCAAAGTGCTTAGCAGACTATCCAATTGGGTTATTTGCCCAGCTGTGCCCACCACTGTCCACACCCCTATTCTGTGAAGTTCCTTGTGTTGCAGGGGTGGGTGCTAAGGTACCTGACTCCACTACCCCTCTGTGTTCTGGCGGGGGGCACCTAACACAAGCCAGGCCAATGTGCATGCCTTTCCCCAAGATTCTGCACTGGATGAGTGCTGAGAGAAATCAATCTCTCTCTGGATAGTGGCCTATGAACTCCCACTAGCACAGGAGCTCATAGGGACCCTGTGCTCTGCCAACCAGCCTGGAACAATGGGAGGAGCTAGTCTTCAAATGAAGAGAGAGAAGAGGAACATAGATACATGGAGAGGAAACAGGAGACAGAGGGTAGATATCATTCGAGGCTCTGATTCTAATTCATCTCTGCCCCTGGGTTCCATGAAACTCATACCCTTGCATCCTCAAAATAAGGTTCTCTGTCTCGTGAAAAGTAGCTTGTGCTGGTTTTGTTACATGAAATAGAAAAAAGTCTTAATAATCTGGTAAACAGTTGTTTTTCAATAAACAGTAAACATCAACTTATGTAATATAAGAGAATTGGCCAACGGATGCCACAGGTTCTCCTGCCCCACCCCACCCCTGCCCAGCCAACTATCTGACTTGATATAATTGCTTACTGGGACATCTTCCCTATCTATATATCCTACAACTACTTTGAACTAAACTCATCATTATTCAATAACTCATTCATTTGATAAGCCATTTCTCTGTACAGGTGCAGGGACCATGACATACCTCTATTCCCATGTGCAGATGGTGACATCTGTCAGTCCTGTCCCCTAGATATGACTCCGCTTGCACTGGACTCTGCCCCTAGCCACAGCCTCTCCCTGGGACTCAACCCTTCTGGTCCTGCACTTCCCTCTTGTCCCACCCCTTGATGGCTCTTCCTTTGTTGACTCCAGTCCTAGCAGTGCACACCAGCCCAGGCTCAGCATCGACCTAAAAAGCAGTGCTTTTAAAAGGCAAGTGTCCTCAGCACTCACAATAAAATTAACAAATGCGCAGGCCCCATGCTGAGCACTCCGCAGGAATCATCTCATTTAATTCTCACAACTTATGAGATTGGCACTGTTCTTATCCACATTTTATTGATGAAGAGGATGAAGCATGGGGAAGATAAGTCATTTTATTCAAGGTCACACAATTAGGAAACGGCAGAGCTAAGATCCAAATCCATGCGGCGGTGTGCCAAGGCCATGCACTTTGCCTCGTAGCCTGGGTAGATGAGACCCTTTGGACTAGGCATTGCTTTTGTTATTTACTGTACTGATGAGGCTATGTCTGAGCAACAGCTGTAAGAATTTAGAGAGGGGATCCAGTGATAGAGTCAACAGATCTTTGTCCCCAGGATTTGGGGACAAGGCAGAACTAGACTTTGGCCCTGGAGAACAGGTAGGTGACATGATAAGTGGTGGAAAGGTCAAGGGCTTGGAAGCATGATGGTGCATGGGGGGTCTGTTAGGAAGTGGGTAGGTGGCACTGGTAGATTTGGGCCAATTCTGGGGACACAGGAAGCCAGGCAGAGTTGGAACTTGGTTTGGTTATTGTTAATAAGTTAAATTGTGTCACCACCACCCCCACCCCTCACATGCACAAAAAAATGTTAAGTCGTCACCCCTAGTACTTGTGAATGTAATCTTATTTGGAAATAAGGCTTTGCAGATGTAATCAAATTGAGCAGAGATCAGACTGGATTAGGGTGAGCCCTAATCCAATATGGTTAGTGTTCTTATACAAAGAGGGAAATTTGGACACAGAGAGACCCACAGGAAGAACATCATGTGAAGATAGAGGCAGAGACTGGAGCCATGCAGATGCAGGTCAAGAAACACCAAAGGCCAGCTGTGGTTCCAGCACTTTGGGAGGCTGAGGCAGGTGGATCACTTGAGGCCAGGAGTTTGAGACCAGCCTGGCCAACATGGTGAAACCCGTCTCTAATAAAAATACAAAAATCAGCTGAGCACAATGGCACACGCCTGTAACCTCAGCTACAAGGGAGGCTGAGGCACGAGAATCGCTTGAACCTGGGAGGTGGAGGTTGCAGTAAGCCGAGATCATGCCATTGCACTCCAGCCTAGGTGACACAGCAAGACTCTGTCTCAAATAAAAGAAAAGAAGCACCGAGGATTGACAGCCACCACCAGAGGCCAGGAAGAGGTAAGGAAGGATTCTCCTGAGAGTTTCATAGGGAGCATGGCCCTGTAGGCACCTTGATTTTAGAATCCCAGCCTCCAGAGCTGTGAGAGAATAAATTTCTGTTGTTTTAAGCCACCTAGGTTTTGGTACTTTGTTATGTCAGCCCCAGGAAAATAGTAGTCATCATCAGAAAAACCCAGTTCCTTGAGCAGGTCAGGGTAACAAAAGGGAAACCAACCGAGGTCACTGGGTCACTTTTGAAGTGTGTAAGCATGCGTTCTATACATTCTCATGCCACTCAGTTCAGCTGTATGCAGTTTTCTGCATTCACCTAGTGTTTCTCGTAGGCTAAATCGCACATAAGTAAATGTGAAATCTGTGTTACGCTCAAATCATTCCCTAATCCATCAATTGCATTGGAACAGATTTGCATTTCCAAAACAAGCATTATAGCAGAACTAACTGAACCACCAAATTCACACAGAGAGTTAGCAATAGGGCTGGGCACAGTTTTACACGTAGCTCTCTAGATTCACATGAGGGCCACCCCTCACTTTAAGCCTGACAAAAAATAGGGAGGAGGGAGAACCTGATATATGGCAAAAATTTTCATTCATCAGAAAGCAGCTCGAGCTCTCATATATTTAGAATTCTCTGCCTTCAACTTCACTAGAAGCAAATCACGAGAAACAAGCTGATATCTGGAATTTAGCCAAACAACATCAGGAATGCATCCCAAAGTGAGATTCACACAGTACCCTGAGCCTTCCACACCTATGGTCAAGCATAATAAAAACTGGCATTTTTGGAATGGGGTTTCTGAATCATGATCCTGGATGCTTTCTAAATCACCAAATCAAAAGTAAATAATGTTCAACATTCAAACATCTGAGGAAGGAAAATGAACAGACGCCTTTGAAAAAGTTTAACGAGACTAACCAAAACAAAGATTTTCAATAATCCACAGTTAACCAGAAAACCTGCAACCAGAGCATTCCAGTTCCAAGAGGCTGACCTGCACATACACCCAAGAGACAAGACTTCTGAGTATGGTTTCAAATTCTAGAGAAATTGCCAGTATGGCTCAAGTTGTCTAAGGAAAAGCAGCCTCTCTCCTTCCTTCCACCTTCTCCCCCTCCTGCCTCACTGCTCACCAACCCTGGATCTCCTTTTGCATCCCCAAGGGCAGACAGGGCCTCTCACACCTAGCCAGGAGCAGCCCAGAGCACAACACAAGAGCAGCTGCAAATCCATACGGAGCAGATGAGAAATCAAGGAAAAACTTTACAGATGGAGAGACAGATAGTTCTGAAACGTAATAACAAGGCTAAAGGGATTGGAGTTTTATCTACCTTTGATAGAAGCACCTTAATGGGGCCCATTATGAGGGGCTATGAGAGCAATGATCACTGTGCGAAGAAGATGTTCTCTGAGGCTGTGCCTTTTTGCAGCCTAGAAGTGCCAATCAAATCACTTTCCTCACGTAAATTAATTAGGCCTCCTGAATTCCCCAAGGAAATTCAGAACAGAAGCATTATGTTCTGGAAAGAGGAAAGTGAGCAGCATCACATCGTCATTATCACCATCACCACCATCATCATCATCATCACTATCACCATCAATGCCGTCATCCTCATCACTATCATCATCACCATCATCACCACCATCATCCTCATCACTATCACCATCATCACCATCACTGCCATCATCCTCATCACTATCACCATCACCACCATCATCCTCATCACTATCACCATCAACACCATCACCACCATCATCCTCATCACTATCACCATCAATCACCATCATCACCATACCACCATCATCCTCATCACTATCACCATCACCACCATCCCATCATCATCATATCATCATCACCATCATCATCATCATCATTTTCATCATATCACCATCACCACCATCACCACCATCATCCTCATCACTATTACCATGAACACCATCACTGCCATCATCATCATCAGTATCACCATCGCCACCATCGCCATCATCACTATCATCGTCACCATCATCCTCATCACTGTCACCATCCCCACCATCACTGCCATCATCCTCATGACTATCACCATTACCACCATCAGCACCATCATCCTCATCACTATCACCATCACCACCATTGCCACCATCATCATCATCACTATCACCATCACTATCATCATCACCATCACTATCATCATCACCATCATCCTCATTATTCCATGGGGATAATGAGACCCCATGCTGAGAGCTGTAAGAAGCCAGCTGGGCACACACTCTCCAGGCAGACGTGTGCAGCAAAAGGCAGAATGAATAGTTCATTCATTTATTCACCAACATATTAATTCTATGCTTGTTGGGACCGTACTCTGTATTAGCATGAGGGCTACAGGTAGAATGAATAACACAGAGTCACTGCACTCGAGGAACACTCAGTCCAATGGCAAAAGAGAAGTACACTGCAAGCATTACAGTGAAAGTGCTCTCAGAGAAAGCTGGCCCAAGATTCTAACTGCCCAAGAAAGTCATAAGGCATTCATCCTTGGCCCTCTGACACTTACCCCGCGGCCAATTCATCACCAAGTTTGCCCAGTCTCTCCTCTCGTGGAGACTTCAATCCGTTCCTTCTGCCACTGCTTCCATTCAACCCCTCCCTACATCCCCCACTCCTGCACTCCTGCGACAGCCTAAAAACTGGTCTCCCTGCCTCCACTCTTGCCTCTTGTGGTCCATTCTCCCTGGTGCAGCCAGATGGATCTTCCCAAAACTGCAACCCTCAGGGATTACTCACTCCACTGTCTAAAAACTCTCCTTGTCTCAAGGACCACATTCAAACTCAGAAAAGGCCCTTCAGAGTCAGACGCAGCCCTGCTCTGCCGTGCCCAGGTGGGACTGACACTGGTCACCCTGTGGTGCTCACTCTGGGAGAGCCAGGAACTGCCAAACCTGAGGCCTTGCTCACATGTTGTTTCTCTACCTGGGGGGCCCTTCCTACCCCGTCACTACATGCTGAAATGCCCCTCATCCCTAAAGGCCCAGCTCAGTGTCCACATGAGTGACATGCCACAGCCCACTCCATCCCATTCCCAGTGGGATTCATCACACCTTGATTATAGCATTTTACACGTTTTGTCGTAATTACATTTCTGTATCTCCCTTCCCTCCCAGATTTGCAATTCTTTGAGTGCAGAGCCAGTCTCCTCAATGCCAGAGCAGCGCCTGACATTGAGTAGGGCCACTCGGTAATAGATGGTGGAAAGAGTGGTCAGCGACAAACTGTTTCCAAAATGTGTCCATGGCTGCTTGGAAGTATGTGAGTTGCTCCATCATGCGGTTGTAAGTCCTGCAGAGTAAAAGCCTCATCCTTCTTTCACATATGGCTAACCACAAGAGCATGTGGTTTGTGGGCAATGTCCTGGAGTGATGGGGAATTTGCCCTGGACCGGCCTTCCCCTTAGTCCCTTCCACCTCCCTTCTTGTGGCTATCGTCATATGTAGGCGATGACTGAATGGGGGTTGGTGGCCATTACCAATGAGCTATCACTGCAGACGGCCAAATACAACCTGTTCATTTACTTTTATTTACTGAGTTAGACTAATAGATATTATTATCCTCACTTTATAGGTGAATAAACAGCCTCTCCGGTGTTAAGTTGCCCAAGACCACACAACTAGTAAGTACCAGAGCTAAGATTTGAACCTCTGGCTGTCTGACTCCCAGGCCTAAGTTCTTCCCCCTACAATGGGCTGCCCCTCATTGGCAGTGGGAGGGGGAAGCCTGTGGGCTGTAGAGCAGTAGCTGGGACAGCATTGACTCTGTGTCCTGTAGGGCCAACACTCCATGAGCACTGGCTTTTATTTACCTTATATGGTGAAAAGAGAGATGCCCATTTTTTCCCATTTCTCCAGACTCTAACAGACGGGTGCTAATTTGGTAAGTGCAAATTATCTGGCTTCAGTTCTATCCACCATCTGCCTACTTGAACTAGTGAAACCAGGGTGAGTTGTAATTATGCCCAGCTCTCTTCACAAGGTCCTTCCCTTCCTTTAGATGAGTTTATCCTCTTCCTATTTTAAGAAAGAGCTTCACATAGCAGGGCATTTATGGAACACTTCCAAGAACCCGAGCAGAAAGTGAAATAATGAAGGCAAAGCAATCATGCAGACAAAACCCTTACACGAGATGCCAGGAGCCCCAGGCTGACCCTGCTCCTCCTAGGGAATTTCTGGGAAGATGGGAAACAAGTCACTACAACCCCTGGGCCTCAGTTTCTCCACCAGAGCACTGGCAGTTGGAGCCTCTGAGACTGGGAAGTGGAGCTATGCTGTGTACAGAGGGACTGCTCTGCTATTGCTCCTGCTGCACTGGCAGGTGTTTGGAGGGCATCCCTAACTTTCTCATCCTCATCCTCCAAAAGCAGCTCTTCAGTCCCCTCTCAAAGGTTCTTCCTAGTCCCCCCCATCCCTGCTAAAAATAAAAGGCTGAATTTCATCTTATTCAGACCATAGCTAGAATACAGCTGCTTAAAGCTCCCTCTCTCTCTGCTCTCTGCAGCAACCTGCCCTAACATTCAGCCTCAGCAATGTCTTCAAGACTAAAACGTGCATGCATGGGAAGAGGGTCATCAGGCTAAGGGAAGCCATTTACCCAACCCAAAGTGCATCATTTAAACCCCAGGTGTCATTCATTCTTATCTGAAGGAATCCTTTCCACTCATTTGCCTAAGGCTCCTCTTCTCCTCCCAGTTTCTGCCTCCTGGAGAGAGCATCTTAGGAGATAACTGCCCATATAGCACAGGGATGGATTCCACCTTGAGTGCCATGATACTGCCTCTTGGAGGAGCAGAGGTTTGCCACTTGTAATGTGGATGAGCAGGAGGGTGTCTGGCCCGTGGAGCGGTTCCTTGTCTGTCCCCACAAGGAAGGAAAGCTTCTCTGTGTGCCCAGGCACCCCCATATCTCTTCTCCTTCAGTCACTGGTCTCCCCAACTCCAATCACACAGTCACCCCCTTTCCCCATCTCTGAGACTGGCAAGTGAGCCGATCCCCCCGGCCAGCAGCCAAGTGAATTTTTAAAAGTCTCTCTTTGACAAACTAAGAGGGAGAGTTGGCTGTTTCATTTGGTGGTTTTCTTTAGCAACACTGAAATGTCTAACATCTAAATGTGTGGTGTTTGCGAACTTAAATATGTCGCCTCTGGACCTGCCATTCCTTAAGAAACATCTGCTCCCCAGAAGATCAGAAGTGAGAAACTGCAAAGTTGCATTACTTATCTTTCCCTAAAGAAATGAAAGGTGTTTTTCTCCCCCTCAAAGTAACAGCTCTTTCTCCACTCCACATCAAAACTCCAGCCTTTGGCAAACATATCTTAACGCTTCCAAATCCACGCTCCAACACAGAACTTCAGACTTCAAAAGTGACAGCAGTGGGGCCAAGCCCAGTGCACACTTCTCAGTACCCAACCCCTTCACAACTTCTGAACGTCTCCAAGAAAGATCAGAGGGCAGCAAGGCTACTGTGCTGTGCCCACGTCATAACGCGCACCCAAAGGTGGGGGAATTTATTAAACAACCTGGGGCATGATCCTGGAAGATGGGCTACACACAAATCTCCCCATAGGTAGAGTCTGGCCTAGAATTTGAAAATTGTATCCAAGGCTGACAATTTAGCAAGAGAGACCAGTACCAAAAGAGGAGTCCAGATACCTGTAGTGAGAGAGAACCAGTAGAAAGGGCCCTGGACCTTCAGCCTTCTCTGTGACCGTGATGCTCTCAGCTAAAAATAGATGCAGCTGCACATTACAAGCAACTAAAGTAACAGAAGTTTTAACAGGCAGGGCACATTCTTTCACCTAAAAAAGGCTGAGAGGAAGGAAAGAGTCCAGGGGCTCCATGAAGTTATTGGAGACCAAAGCTGCTGACTTTGTGTTCTGCCATCTTCAAGGTCACCTCAAGGCTGCATCACGGCTCCCATTCAGTAGGTCAAGATTGCTGTTTTGAGCTTCTGCTATTACACCACCTTCTAGGGAGCAGGAAATCAGAAAAACAAGAGCAAAATGTCCCCTTGACAGCAATGCATGCCAAGTCAACTCCATTTTAACAACCTTCCCAAAGGATAGCACATGTCAGCTTACATCTCAGTGGCCAGGACTTAGTCACATGGCCACACCTAACTGCAGAGTACACTGGGAAATAGCACCTGTTAGCTGCATGCATTGTGTGACCTTGAAAAAAATTGGACTTCTTTTACTAAGAATGGAAGGAACAAGAGATGTGATGTAGCACCTGGCAGTCTCTGTCACAGATTCAACTTTCTACCTGTTAAAAGAATATGTTCATCCTGGCCAGGGGCAGTGGCTCACGCCTGTAATCCCAGCACTTTGGGAGACTGAGGTGGACAGATCACTTGAGGTCAGGAGTTCAAGACCAGCCTGGCCAACACGGTGAAACCCCCATCTCTACTGAAAAATACAAAAAGCAGCCAGGTGTGGTGGTGCACCCCTGTAATCCCACCTACTTGGGAAGCTGAGGCAGGAGAATCGCTTGAACTCAGGAGGCAGAGGTTGCAGTGAGAGGAGATTGCACCACTGTACTCCAGCCTGGGCAACAGAAAGAGACTCCATCTCAAAAAAAAAAAAAAAGTCTTCATCCTGACTCTCTCTCTCAGCACTACAGACATTTTGTGCAAATAATTCTTTATTGGGTGCAGGGAGGGCCTGTCCTGTGTATTGTTAGATATTTTGCAGCATCCCTGACCACTATCCACTGGATGCCAGTAGCAACATCCCCCACCTAAGCAGTTGTGACAACCCAAACTGTCTCTAGACATTGCCCAATGTCTCATAGAAGACAACATCAACCGTGGGTGAGAACCACTGATTTCTATCAAAAGGGCATCAAAATGAGATTATACACATGATCTTCATAAGAATATATATACATTTACTATATTACACAGTCACCTAGATGTAACACTATGAGAAAAAAAAATGGACTTAATCTTTATGCTTTGTTGAAAAGATGTTAAGAGACCAGTGTAGTCCCTGACGCTTCTGAATTTCCAAAGAGTAAACTCGGAAGACAGAGAGGAAACTGACCTACTAGCGATTCCTCTCACGCACACAAAGGTTGGACTGCAGAGAAAATGCCCTTTGGTCTCACGCAGCTTTCCTCCTCCCTCCCTCGGCTTAGCACACCTTGCACTTTTCCATCTCGGGATCTTCTCGCATCAGATTCTCAGCCTGGGCCTTTCCTCCTCTGCTCTGTACATAGCTGCCTCCTCATGCCACCAGCTTCTACTTAAAGGTCACTGCCACCAATTGACCATGAATCTGAATAAAGCCGCCCTCCCCCACTGGCATCTTCTCTGAATGCTCCATATCACAGTTCATAAGTCCATGTGGATCTATTCACTTTTTAATTATCACTCTCCCCATTAGATTGTGGCTTCTATGAAGGCAGGGACCGTGTCTCTTTATTCACTGCTGTTCACCCATATTCCACCAGCACCTGGCACAGGAAAGTGCCATTAGGTATTCGGTGGCTGAGTGGATATGGCAATGGGGGTGAGACAGTGTGCACCTGTGGTGTGTCAGTGAGTGGGTGAGGGGGTGATGGAGAAAACTGGAACACAGACCAGGACAAACGCAAAGTAGCATGTGTGATATTCTTGCACAGACTTAATATTTCCAAGTCAGTTATACGCATTTGTTGGCTATCTATATCTGGAATAAAAAAATTAACAAAACATGGCCACAAGGACCTACAATATAATACAGAAGATAAACTATATTTTAATAATTACATGTAAAGTCTGCTAGGAGTGTATTTTTAAATCCAGGAAAAAAAAGTAAAAGAAAAAGAGTTCCACAGTTTTGAAGGTGGGCAGGTTCTGCCTGTGGGCATGGGGCTTCAAAGGCCAACGTTGGAAGGAGGTTTTGCAGGATGCATAGGAGTTGCATAGGTGGAAGATGGGGAGACCTTCTGGAGGGAGGAACAGCTTGAGTAAAGGGAGTAAGTGAGAAAGCCCAGGCCTTTGCTGAGAATGTGCTTTCATCCAGTGCTATCCTGTAGAAATGTAATGTGAGTCACATTTTTCTGGCAGCCACATTAGAGAAGTAAAAATGGGTAAAATTAACTTTTTAAAACTACATTTTATTTATTTAACCTAATATTAATATTCAATATTTTGGATATCCAAAATGTTGTTCCAACAGATCAACAATATAAATGATTATTGAGGTATTTTACACTCTTTTTTTCTAAACGCTAAAAATCCAGTGTGTGATTGACACACTGCACATCTCAGTTCAGACTAGCCACATTTCAAGTGCTCGGTAGCTACATGCGGCCAGAGGCCCTCATACTGGACAGGTCTAGTGCCACAGTGGGAGTGGGCTTAAGCAGGCCCACCCTGAAAGATAGCAGGATGCAGCAGACAGCGGGTGAAGTTGGAACAAGCGTATTTGATATTGTTTTCATCATGTAAGTTGATGGAAATAAAGCTCAAAAATGGGGAGGCACTGAAGACTCAGGGAGCACTGTTGGAGCAGAGGTTTATAAATGCCAGACCCACAGGGAGGGTGCCCAGGCAAGGCTGGCAGGCACCAGACGCGGGCCCCAGCAACCACAGCTGTGTGCAGCGCTCTGACTGCCTGGCTACAGCTGACGGGGACAGAGGCACCTGGCCCAATTTGACTAATGAGAAATTTCCAAGAAATTTGGTACTAGTTCAGTTTATTCAGGTCTCTTGAATGGAGGAGATGTAAATACTTGGGAAATGCCAGAGACACCTCCCACCGCGGAACTGAGCCGCAGAGAAAAGCAAGCTGCAGAGAAGGAGGAAGCAGATGTGCAGGGCGGCGGAGATGGAGGAGTGGCTGGGAAGGTCGCCTGTGTCCCGCCGGCTTCCAAGTTCCAGACCCTTCCGGAGCCTCTTCTGAAATCCTGCCCCCTGGCTTCCCAAGATGTCCCTTGCCCTTAAATTGTAATAAATCTCTCTCCCCCGAGCCCTCGCCCTCTTTTAGAACGCTGGTTTCTAACCCACAGAACAAAAGATTTAGAAGGTCCTAAGAAATACCATCAGCACAGGGCTTTAGGACACTCCGTGGTTTTGCCTCCCGACCTAGGGACCGGGCACGGGGGCGGGAAGGGAGGGATCTGGGAGAGCTGAGATTCCAGGGCTTTGGCCACCGGTGGAGCGGGAGGAGGGTTCCGGAGATGGCTGAGGTTTTGAGCCTGTGGCTGGGAACGTGATGATGTCCTTCACAGAGAGGGGAGTGGTGGCAGAGGGAGCAGGGCCCTAAGGGAAACTGAAGCCTGTACAGCACAAACCCCACGCGCGTCCTGTCTGCCTGGACTGCCGCCATGGGGACTTCTGCAGCCCCCGCCCCTGGCGGAGGGGACGGGGCTGGGGCTGCTCCCGCCACCCCACCGCAGGCGGCCCGCAGTGCCCGGCCTCGGCGTCCCTGGGGCTCTGGGTTGCAGGCTTTGGCTGATGGCTGAGGGCTCTGGACGCAACGAAGAGTCACTTCCAGTGTCCACTTCGGGATCTGTCTTCTGACACTTTTTCTCCTTCCCGCACCCTGTAGCACCTGCTCCTTATACCTTATTCCCTGCTCCTGCTCACCTCTCTGCTCTTCTTCCCTTCTGCGGGCCATTGGAGTGAGCAGGGAAGTGACGCTTTCCATGTCCCAAAGCTGGGAGACCCCATTTGAACCAGAGGAAGAAAAACTAACAGACTCTGTCCACATCAGCTTTCAGCAACGTGCACGTGGGTGCACACACACACTCATGCACATGCACACACACACATACATTCATTCGCTCCTTCTCCCCACCTCTATCCGTCCCTCTCCCCTCTCTTCTCTCCCCTCTCCCTTCTCCCCTCTGGAGACCTAATACACTTTTTGACAGATAAAGGATCTCTCTCTTTCTCTCTCTCTCTCTTTCTTCCCCACGGCCTGCTTTTGCCCTATCCCCAAATCAGCCAGACTTAGCTAGCAACACTCTTCCCTTGGAGTGGATCCCTCAAAAATTTCCAGCCACACCAGGAAAAGCAATGGCAGATAATGCCCAGACTCCCTGATCACGCTTCCTCTTGGCTCTCCAGTCCAAGGCCGCATTCTCTACCTGACACACACATGGTCACCATGTACTCCACACACCCACTCCATGTGCCATGCACGGTTTAAAAAGCACGTTGCGTCTTCGCAGTGCTTCCGCATTTGCTGGCTGCAGGCAAGAGAGGAGAAAATGTATTCAGCTTCCTCTGTCTACCTTACCTGCCTAGCCTGTCTCAGCCCGTTCTCTAAGGACCTTTGGGTTATTGATCCTAAAAGCTTCTGAAAAGGGAATCATAATGGGAATTTCATAGCCAAGGAAACTGAGTCATTTGAGGTCAAGGGCTGCAGGAGCCTTGTTTTCCAAGAGCCCTCAACACTTACAACCTAAGAGGCTCTGTGTCCTGTTCTCCAGCCCAGTGGCCTCCAAACATTTTTAATTTCTTGCCTCATCCATAAAACTTTTTGTTCACCCACCCCCAGTATATACATATTTATTTATAAATTATAATCACATAAACTACATGTCTAACATTATTTGTACTATAAATAGACATTATAGTGGATGTAATGGACATACTCAAAATATAGAAACTGTAAAAGGAGAAGACAAAGAATAAATATAACTCAACATTCTATTATGTTGTCCCTGCACCCAGTGGATCCTCTTGTGAGCCTCCTGGAATATGCACCTGTTTGAAGACACTGTGTTTACCCACCGGCCCTTTCATGGGTCATCTCTGTGGTAGACTGTGCCGCTCTCTGACCCTTCCAGTTGTCCTTCCTTTCCAGACAGACAGGAGGACCCTACTCTCCAACCCATGAAGTTAGGAGTGGCTGCATGACTTGCCCTGTCCAGCAAATGGGTCCCTTCTGATTGGGAGCATCAAGAACTTCCCATGCCCTCTCTCCTCTTCACCACAACGAACCCTGAAGCCTCATGTTGGATGGTCGAGTCACAAGATGGTCACCCAGGTTGACTTGAGTGGCTAAAGTGAGCAGCCATGTTAGATTTGAGATCTGGGGGGTTTCGTTACATCAGCACAACCTAGCTTCTCTTGACTGATCCTCTTTGTAGAGAACCCGATTGCCACCTTGGGCACGGGTTTGTTCTCTGAGGCTTGCTCTCTCCCAGCTGTCATGCTGAGAGGGCGCTTCTCAGTAGTAACAGGGAGCCACAGTGCCACGGAGGAAAAGCACGGGGTGGTTTGAGGGATGGGGTCAAAATGTAAGAAATAGCTCAGAGTCTGAAGACTGATCAGGAAGGCACCATGTGGGTAGACTTGCTCCAGGAACTGATGGGCACTCTCCACTCTTATCCCAGGGCCATCCCTGAACACTGGGCTAAAGAGCTCCAAGCCAGAGAGTGAAAAATGCCTCTGTATTCCCTGTTTCTGCATGTCCTATGTCTTCCTAATGGTAAGGAGTTTGATTTCAGACCAAATATATAAATTCTTTTCCTTTAGGCTATTCTTTCAGCAAATAAGGCAGTAATTACTGTCTCTTAGAAATTTTCACAGTAATTAAATTGGACGAGTATCTACATCACTGAGGCTTCCTCCCATGAAATCTAAAACACTGACAGCCCATTTCCCAAGTGCCTCCCAGTCTGGTTGATCCAAGGACTGCTACTGAATTAAATTGTGGGATCCCAAGTGGATAAGAAGAGGAGATTAGAAATTCAGAACTCTCTCTTAAACCTGATATATGACCTAAAATGTTTGTCCAGCTACCAGAATAGAAACTAAATAAGAGTAGTTTATACCAGATAGAATCTTTTTCTCTGCAGGTCTTGGGCTGGTAGGGCAACTCTGCTGAACAGTATTGTTTCTGCTTCATTCTTTCTCCTCTGCCACCTTTACCATTGAGCTTCCTTCTCACTGTGTAAGGTGGCTGCTCCAGTTACCACCGCCAGGCCCACTTTCCAGGCAGGAATCAGAGCAGGAAGGCAGACCCTTCATCTTATGGGTGCAAACCAGAAATTGCCCACATCATTCCTGCTCCAGTCTCATGGACCAGAATTGAGTCATATGGCCAAACTCAGCTGCAAGGGAGCCTGGGAAATGCAGTCCCTAGCTGGGCAGCCATTGGTCAGATAAATTTAGGTGCTGTTATTAAAGGAATATTAGTGGACACCTAGCAGCCTCTGGCTTCCTGGCAAGCCATGTGGCCTTCCTCAGGAGGCTTTTCCTCCTACCTCACCATGGCCCATGAACTCCTGTACTGCTGTTCTTCAGCATTCATCACGGTGCTGGGTGAATACCTGCTTACTCCTCTCTATGTCCCATTAGCGGAAGCTTCATGAAGGCAGAGGCCATGTTCATTCTGTCTGTTTACTATTGCATCTCCAGGCCCTGGCACTTGGTGGGTTCTTAATAAATATGTGTTGACCAAGTGAACTATTTCACAAATGATTATGTGAAAAGATAATTGTAATTAACCTCTGACTGTTCTCTGCCTTTCACTCCCTGCTTCCCTCTAGCTCTGCCTAACTTGGTCTGCCTCTCAAGTTTTTCCTCCTCGTCCTCTAGGCCAGGCTCATTCAGGCCAGACAACTGCTTTGGGCTTTTGTAATGCAAGATTGTGAGGCAAGGAGGAGAGAGAAAAGTAGCAGAAGGTTTATGTTGGGAGGACAGAATCATGACATTCTCTGTTTAGCCCCCATGAAATATTTTAAATTCCATCTACAAATCAACAATTTTAATTAGAGACAAGAAGATTATATCATATACATGAAATATATCACAACCATGCATTCCTGTCTAAAAAGATCACTGTCAAATTAAACATAAAAAGTGATTTCTGGTAGCCTGGGCTCCATGAGAGAAGTGGACAGGAAAGACAAGTAGGTTTCAGAAGTATCACTATGGACATCATGAAATTAAAAAATGCAAGAAGAGGACACAAATTATTTGGAAATTTTTTAAATTCAATAGACTGTATTTCTATGACCCAGACACTGCCTGGTAACTAGACAAGCTGTGGCTCAGAAGGAAATGACTCAGAACAGTGGGAAAATGTCAGCGAAGTATAAATCCCAAAAAACCTTCTTAACCAAGATTTCCGCCTGTTTTGAATCCTTAGGAAAAAGAACCCTTAAAAAGAGCGAAGTGTATGTGTATGTTTCTCAAACTTTTCCAGATAGTATCAAGCCTGGAAATCATGACATTCTCTGGCTAGCCCCCATGAGATATTTTAAATTCCACTTACAAATCAACAATTTTATATGGGGACAAGAAGATTATACCATATACATGAAATACAATATCACGACCATGCATATGTGTCCAAAAAGATTAACTGCCAGATTAAACATAAAAAGTGATTTCAGAATTTTTCTGTTAATACTTATTTGCTACTGTTTCATCAGCTTTATTGCTGTTGTCATTTGTGCTTGCTGGTATGTAAGCAACTCAAAAATCAAAGGAAACATCTATGGAAGAAAAACTGGAAACAGAGAAAATTCTATGAATTGACTAAATGTTTTGTATTAATTAGGAAAATATCTCTAGATTACAAGCCCCATGAACAAAGTGGCAATGGCTGTCTTATTCATGGCTCCATTTCAGTTCCTGGTTAGCGTATCTGGCATATTCTAGAAGCTAAGCAAAGACGTGTGATCAACTACTTGATTTTAGCTATTGAACCAACCTCACTCCAGCTATCAGACTACTGGAACATAATTGGTGAACTACTAGGTAACAGAAGGACTCCTTGTCCATTTTTCTTTTCTGGTTTTTGAGACAGAGTCTCACTCTGTCGCCCAGGCTTCATGAAGTGCAGTGGCACGATCTCGGCTCACTGCAAACTCCGCCTCCCGGGTTCATGCCATTCTCCTGCCTCAGCCTCCTGAGTAGCTGGGACTAAAGGTGCCCACCACCATGCCTGGCTAGTGTTTTTTGTATTTTTAGTAGAGATGGGGTTTCACCGTGTTAGCCAGGATGGTCTCGAGCTCTTGACCTCGTGATCCTCCTGCCTCAGCCTCCCAAAGTGCTGGGATTATAGGCGTGAGCCACCGCGCCTGGCCCATTTTTCTTAATAAGCTATTTTTTGATGGTACCATGTTTAAGGCTACAGGGTCACATGATCACCTACTGGTCTTGAAAGACACAATGACACACTCAGTATGCATGTTCTCATAATCCCACCTACTCTTGTGATTTCTGAGGTGACACTGGATAAGCGGCCTGCCTCTGATTAGGATTTCTGAGAAGGTTCTTGTTGTTTTGCTTAGTTTTTGTTTCTTTGTTCAAGGTCTTAAAATATTAAGATAATAACAAAACATGATAAATACCATTGGTATTTATATTTGCAAAGTCCAAAATATTTGAGTTTTTAAATTTATTTTATATAACATCTTTACTTTTATTAATTTGTTTTTAATATATAAGTAGTACATTGAGGATGCTTCAGGGTTATTAAAATCCAAACAATAAAATCGAAAGTCTCCTTAATTACCATGTCAAACCCAGTCCTCTCCCCAAGGTAAAAACATTGCCCTGGTTTATAACCTTCCAGACTCTTCCCTGTGCTTTGACATACATAAATGTATCTGCACTTAGAGAGATTTGTAGTTTCTGTCTTGTTCTCATTATTATTTCTATAAATGATGTAATAGGATACCTTTTCTCTACTACTTGCTGTTTTCATTTGGAATATGTCTTAAAGCCCTTTCCACATCCACTGATATAACTCTACCCTATATTTTTAACCATTTGTCTTAGTTCAGGCTGCTATCACAGAATACCAACAACTGGGTAGCTTAAACAATAGACACTTATTTCTCACAGGTCTAGTGGCTGAAAGTCCAAGATCCAGATTCTGACCAATTTAGTATCCAGTAAAGGCCTGCTTCTTGGTTTGCAGATGGCCTCCTTCTTGCTGTATCCTCGCAGGGCAGACAGATCATCTCTCTCATGTCTTTTCTTATAAGGGCACTAATTTCATTCATGAGGGCCCCACCCTCATGAGTAAATCACATGCCAAAGGCCCTACCCACAAATACCATCACACTAGGGCTTCAACATATGAATTTTAGGGAGACAAAAGCATTCAGTCCATAGCACCATTCCATGGTATTCTATAATTCAAATGAACCATAGTTTACTTACCTAGTCCCTAACTGCTGGTCATTTAGGTGATTTTTAATCTCTTGGTTTTTTTTTTTTTTTTAGATGGAGTCTCACTCTCTCGCCCAGGCTGGAGTGAAATGGCACAATCTTGGCTCACTGCAACCTCCACCTCCTTGGTTCAAGCGATTCTCCTGCCTCAGCCTCCCAAGTAGCTAGGACTACAGGCGCATGCCACCATGCCCAGCTAATTTTTGTATTTTTAATAGAGATGGAGTTTCACCATGTTGGCCAGGATGGTCTCCATCTTTTCACTTCACGGTCTGCCCGCCTCAGCCTCTCAAGGTGCTGGGATTACAGACATGAGCCACCGCACCCAGCCAATCTCTTGGTTTTTATACATTGCTGCAAAGGTATCTCATTTGAGCCCCACCATATACATGGGCAAGTGTTACTCCAGGAAAAAATAGTGAGAAATGAAATTGCTGGGTCAAAGGACGTGAACACTTAAAATTGCCATAAATACCGATAAATAGCATTCTGAAGTGGCTGCACCAATTTACTCTCCCACAAGCAAGGTATGAGAGAGCCAGTTTCCCTAAACCTCTGCCATCATCATCAAACTTTAAAACCATTTCAAATCGGATGAGTGAAAATGGTTTCCCACTGTTGTTTTATTTTGCCCAAGAGTATTCTGAATGTGGGAAGTCAACTACATTGCTGCTATTTAACATAATTTTTCTAACTCTATATCTTGCCCTCTTCTCCCCATAAATAGGGAGACTTTACGTAAGTAGATAGTAGTAGCAGAGACAGCTAGCTATCCTCCAAATCTCTTCTCCTTGGGTACACACCTAGACTGTGTTTCCCAGACTTCTTGGTGGTTGTGTAGAGACTTATTACTGGGTTCTAGCCATTGAAATGTAAATGGAGCGATGTGTACCGCTTCCAGGACTGGCCTATAAAAACCTTCCGCACACAATCTCCATGCTGTCCTCTCTTCCACTGGCTGGATATAAACAAGCATGATGAACCTAGAAGCCACACGTTGAGGATGGCAGAAATACAGAGGAAAGAGGAAAGATGCTTGGGTCCTTGAGTCACCACTTGAAAAGAGCTATTTGCCAATCCTGAACACCTGTTTTGGATTTAATGTGAGCAAGAATTATTCAAGCATTTGTAGGGTTATTTATTATTATTACAGCAACCACCAGTATTGTAGTGAGGATTAGCTCATTAAGATGATTGCAGATGCTATAAAAACATTAGGAAAATAATCAGGGAGTCATCCTGGGCATATAGGTATACCCCCCAGCACAGAACACTCCATCTTACAAACTGTCTGAAGAATTAGGGGCTATCTGAAGGCAAAAAAAAAAAAAAAAAATCCCTGGCCTATGTCACAGGTTAGCTAAAACAGAGATTTCTTCCGTTTTCTGGTCCCCACTGTGACCCAAGAACTACTTCCCAGATGACTCCAGTTGTTGGTTAGTGCATCAGGCTTGGAGGACCCTGTTCCCGTGGAAATGTCCTGTCAGCCATCACAGTCAATTACTGCAGAGTCTAGATGCTGCAGGATTGTTTCATCTGAGGTCAAAGACTATTTAAAATGCCATTTGCTATTAGGAAGCTGCCCTCAAGCTCAGGGCCAGGGGTGAAGCTACCACATGGTTACCAGGTTACCTGTTGAAGTTGACTTTCTGTGGCATGGAGAAATTGCCCAAGGTAGAGTCATGCCCAACATTTCTCATGAAGCATGGCTGCCCAGCCAGGTGACTGTCAAAGCTATTTGTGCAGGCTATTGTTCCACGGCTATCAAAGGAAACCAACCCACCCCTCCAGGTGACCCTTCCAGCCCCTTCCCCATTGGGTATAAGAACTAAAACTGGCCGAGCATGGTGGCTTACAGCTGTAATCCCAGCACTTTGGGTGGCCGAGGCAGGTGGATCACCTGAGGTCTGGAGTTCAGCCGTGGCCAACAAGGTGAAACCCCATCTCTACTAAAACTACAAAAATTAGCCGGGCATGGCAGCACGTTCCTGTAATCCCAGGTACTCAGGAGACTGAAGCAGGAGAGTCACTGAATCCAGGAGGCAGAGGTTGAAGTGAGCCGAGATCACACCATTGCACTCCAGCCTGGGTGACAAGAGCAAAATTCCATCTCAAAAAAAAAAAAAGAGAAGAAAAGAAAAACTAAAATTAAAGTCTTCTTACCCTGATTACTTTCCAATAATGACAACAAACAGTCTATGCCTCTGGCTGCCCTAGGAAGAGTGAGGAGGAAAGGGACTTTAAAAAGGACTCACCCGTAAGTCACATGCAAAAGTTAGAAAAGATCAAGGAGCCAGACTGTCCAGCTCCTTCCACCATAGTAGCAGTTTTCAAACAATCAAATAAAACAGTCAAAGGAGAGCAAGCCTGGCTGAAGACAGGGGGAGGAGGACCTAGAGTCCCTCCTGTTTGCTCTACCCCATACCCATGTGAGTTTCTCCCTGGGACCCTGGGGCTCTACAGAGAACAGTTTAAAAACAACCACTCCAAAGGCCTTTACAGGTGACCCATCCAAAGGTCTAGCAGGAAGCAACCCCCAGGGTGTACAGCACCTCACCCAAAGGTGGCAGACCACCAAATGTGAACCTGGAAATCTTAACATTGGACCGTAAAGCCAAGCTGCTTAGTTGCTTTTTGCCTGTTGTACTCTGAGTACTTGGCTTAGTATCCATCACATATCAGGCACTTAATATTTGGGGAATGAAAGAATAAAAGAAGCTTAGTCTTTGAATTGCCATCAGTAATAGTCACAGCATATTGGCCACATAGCACTTCACAGTTTATATAGCACTTTCCCTTATATTGTCTCATTCAATATTCAGAACCTACTATGATGTAGTCAAGATAGATTGTCATTTAATAGAAACAGAATTTCAGAGAGATTTGGTGACACGCTCAGTGCCACAAAGCTAGTCCCAAGGCAGTTGCGAGACTGGAACCACATCTTCAGGCTCCAAGTACCTGGGCTCTTTATCCTACCCTCACTGCTGAGACTCTGATGCTGCCATCATGATGGTAGTACCCATGGTGATGGTAGTATACTATTCATCATAGCAATATGCAAAACACATACAGACTCCAGTCCCTGGCCATAAGCATATGCCTGGTTGGTTAGCTCCCATGGCTACAGGTTCTGTCTCTTCACACTGAGAAAGGTGATCCTTTCTCATGAGCATAGATCACAGAGCCCATGCCAAATAGTGGAAATGTTTATGCCAGAGGTCACATGGGGATGTGTATGTGGGAAGAATAGAGAGAATGAGCAGATCGGCACAAACTCATCCTCAAGACCTAGAAACCAACTCAAAGCCCAAGTCCTACTTCATATGAAAAGTCACATCTGGGGGCTACTCAATCTTGGAAAGGGAAGCATGAGCTTGAAAACTACAGCTCCTGGATCCTGGTATAAGTCATGAACTTGGTCCATATAACTCACAGATTTCTGATTTAGTGTTCAGTAAGCTTAGGGTTAAACACCAGCCCCACCAGCAAATTTTGCAAAGGCTGCCCTATTTAGGCTCCCCACCACCTGCCACAACCTTTAGAATCAATTTCACCATAAATCTCAGAAGCTCACCTACCTCTAAGTCAGTCCTCAAGCCTGAACAGGAAGCAAGTGTACAAAGAGTCCAGAGTAAAAGAGAAAAAGTCACCCAAGTCCTCAGACTTTCTTCTGCTTCTAGATTGCCCAATTTATTCTCCTTGTATAAAGTAGATAAAATAACTCTTCCCCACAAATGGCCAATGCTGTGAATGCATTTTCATCCACAGGACTCTGAGTCCCCAAAATAAAGCTATTTATTTGACCTTCATGATTTTTTCTTCTTTGTTCTTCAAACTTGTCCTTTACTTACTTTTTCCATCTCAAAAGTGAGGGCTAGGCAATTTGAAAGAACCTAAACCCGCCGATGGGGTACAGACCGATGACTTCAGCCCAGGAGAGGTGGAGAGTGCCAAATCAAGCCTTTCTGGGTTGAGGGTCATGCAACCACATGATAAAAGCCCCTCCAGCCAAGCACAGTGCTGGATCCTGAAGGAGCAGAATTATGAAGGTCAAGGGATCCCTAACTCTGCTCTTCTGACATTTGTGTCCTAAAATGCAACAACTACCTCCCTACCCTGTTAATGTACATTATGTGAGTTCATCTCCAATAAAACGGGTTAATTCTGCAATATTTCAAGGGGATTTCCCCCTCTGTAGGTACTATCTTCTCACACCATTCACATAGATCCTGTAGAGCATTGATCATCTGTCACATCAAGCACCAGAGAGACCGTCACAAAAGGCAGGTCTGTGAGGCAGGGTGGAGTGTGTGGAGTCCTAGGCAGTTAGAGGCCTGAGATCCCCTGGCCTTCATCAATCCGTTCATCCTCATGCATTTGTCACATGTGTGCCAGCACTGTGCTGGGTGCTATAGGATATAGAGGAGTAAAATAATTTTCATATTATCACTGCAAAAGACTTGCACTGTCATTGAAGAAGTCAGACACAAAGAAGCGATGTGGGAATGGTTGATCAACAACAAATATCCACATATTGCTGCATACTTCATACCAGTGTCTCCCCTAGGGACTGGGATACAGCAAAGACCAAGACGGACAAAAATCCTGCTCTCATGGAGTTTAGATTCTTGTAGGAAATATATTTCAAGGTTTGATTGTGGAATTCAGAAAACAAAGTCATCAGTAATTAAGAGAAAAGATCTGAGTAGTCTGAAATAGAAGCTTTAAGCAGGTCTTCTCCCCGCACAGGCCTCCCTATTCAGTTTATCCCAAACTGAATTCATCACTCTTACCCTTATACACCCTCTTTCTGTGAACCCAGACTTACAAGCAAGAAAACTGGTGGTATACCAGATGATCCCAATTCACTCCCCTTCACTCACCGCCACCAATCAAGCAGGCCTTGTAGACTTTACCTTCTAAGTACCTCTGAAATCTATTCCCTCCTCCACATTCCCACTGCCACAAACTAGGTCAAGCCCTCGTCACATCATCATTTCTTACCTACTGTAGTGGACACTGTCATGCACAGCCCAGATTCCCTCTCAATCTAGCCTGAAGGACTTTTGCCTCAGCTTTGGGAGTGCTGTTGGTGCTCAGCCTTCAACTATTGCTATAGTTTGGATATCTGTCACTGCCCAAATATCATGTTGAATTGTAATCCCCAGTATTGGAGGTTGGGCCTGGTGGGAGGTAATTGGATCATGAAGATAGATTTTTCATGAGTGGTTTAGCACCATCCCTTTGGTACTGTCCTTGTGATCATGAGTGAGCCCTCATGAGATCTGGTCATTTAAAAGTGTGCAGCATCTCCCCACATCTCTCTTGCTCCTGCTCTGGCCATCTAATGTGCCTGCTTCCACTTTGCTTTCCACCATGTGTAAAAGCTCCCTGAACCCTCCCTAGAAGACTGCAGAACCATGAGCCAATTAAACCACTTTTCTTTATAAATTACCCAGTTCCAGGTATTTTTTTATATCAATGCAAGAATGACCTAACACATCTGTCAATCCCTAATGGGATTGCTTCAGCTGCAGAGAACTGTCTCACTCAAGGTGCATGCATCTCAGCCCAACCCAGGATATAGCTCTGGAGCACCCTATGGGGTCATCTGAGAATGCGAATGAGCCTGCATCACAGAACAACATGGCACTCTGTCCATTTTCTTTCACAGATGTTGATCCCAAGGACCCTCCTTAATAAAGAGCCTGCATGCTGGAATCCAATCTATGAGGACAAGAAAATTTCAATGGCTCCTGACTACCTGCTCTACCTTGGCTCAACCCTTCATCAATCCCACCTCTGAATATCTACAAAAGTTATATTTCCAATCTCTGTAGTGTAACTTTTAGTTCTATTGAAGTACTACAGTTTATGAAACAAAATATAACTCATGGCTCATAACGAAGAATAGTATTCCTTCCCAACACCCATCCCATTGCCTTCTGCCATTTATTTTTACATTTCTAAATAACATGCTTATGCTTCTATTTGTTGATGTTTTTCAGTTTTAGATATCTGTCAACTTCCTATTATGAAAGATGAAGGTTTAGATCTTCTACACACACACACACACACTTTTCCTGTCTTCATTCTCCTGAGATTCTTATATCACAATTTTCATTGCTTTTGTTGTTTTCATTCTATATAACATTATTCACAGCTGATCTAAGGTGTATACTATGATTACATTTCTTTTCCTGTACAGTTTTGTTTGTTTATTTTCCCTGGTTGTCTTATTTGCTTAGTTTTTATGTAGCCCTCATTTCTATCATTTGAATGTATGTGTCCCACACACACAAATTCTTATGCTGGAATTAAGACTCAACTTGACAGTATTAAGAGGAAGTGATTAGGTCACGAGGGCTCCACACTTATATGTGGGATTAGTGCTTTTATATAAGTGTTCGAGCAAACTCACCAGGCCCTTTTGCCCTTCATCCCTTCCACCATGTGAAGGCACAGTATTTGCTCCTTCCACCATATGAGGACTCAGCAAAAAGGCACCTTCTTTGAAGCAGAGAACAGCCATCATCAAACAGTGAATCCACCGGCACCTTGATCCTGGACTTCCCAGCCTCCAGACTGTGGTTGCTTAAATGTCTGTTCTTTATAAATAACCCAGTCTAAAGTATTTTGTTATAGCAACAAGAATGGTCTCAGATACTCTCACTAATATCTCTCCAAACCCTTCACCAGAATATTTCTTCTCAATATGTTTAAACATTCATGGTCTTCAATGCATTTAATATTTTCCTCCTTGGAGGCATCCCTTCTGAGGCTCTCTCTCCTCTTTTCCCAATATGGACAGAAGCCTTCTAATCCTGCTCAATAGTCCTCATCCTTGTGGAACACATTTTCTAACAGCTTACTGTAAAGAGTATACAGGTGGTAATATTTTGAGACCTGCCTTCCTAAAAATTTATTCTATCCTCATATTTGAGGTACTTTGGTTGGGTATAAAATTCTAGGTTCAAAAGCATTTTCTGTCAGAATTCTGAAGACATGGCTCCATGGTCTTCCAACTGTTAATGTTGATGAGAAGACCCATGCTGTGTTGACTCCTGCTCCTTTGTATTTCTCTCTTGCTCTCTGTCTCTCGCTCTCTGTTTCTCTCTCTCTTTTTCTCTCAGCTTTTAGGCTCTTTATATGGCATTTTGAAAATTCATATTTTCTGTTAGAGTGTTTTTTTCTCCTTGATTATGCTGAACATTCAGCAGATCATTTTAGTCTGGAAACTCATATTCTTTGAACATGTCTTGTTGTTTGTGGGTTTGTTTCTAAAAATGTCCTCTCTCTCTCTCCCTCATTTCCTCTCTTCTCTTTTTCTAAACATCTTTTATTTTTTGGATCTCCTGGATTTTCTTTATTTTTCTCTTCCATTTCAGTCTCTAGGTTAATTTGATCTAATTTCTAGACTTTCCTCAACACTATCTTGTAGCTTTTTTGTTATTTCCGTTCTCTTATTTTTAATTTCTGTGATCTTGTTCTCTGAAACTCCTTGTTTTACAACCTTCTGTTATTGTTTTATGAATGTAGTATTCTGTCTTACATCTCAAAGCATTTTCATGATGAGGATATTTTTTGTTTTCCTTCTACACTACGCCTTGCATTCATTTCTTCTGAGTTCCTTCTGATTTGCTTAGTTCAAATTCTGTCTCATGTTAAAAATATTTCTTCAGATGTCTTATGTCCTTGGCTGTCTATTTATATTCAAGAGTGAGGCACTCAAATGCTGATTGAAATCTCTGTCACTGTCTTTTCTGCTAGTTGATCTCATTATTGATTGATCAGGTATGCCCAGGCCCTTTTGTAAGGAGATCCCAAGTGGTAATACCTTTAGATCTTTTCTCTCGGGTGGATCGTTTTACTCAGAGAGGAATACTTAGAACTCCTGCCTTGGACAAATAAACCTAACTACCAGCATTCTGGGAAGCTGAATGGAAGAAGGGGAATAAGACGCCTCAGTAAATTGGCTTTAACTCAACTTCACCATCAATTTTATCTGATGACTCTGAGTCTAGAGACTCTCTTGTACAACTTCTCCAGAGAGGAAAGCTTCATTCCTGCACTAAGGTCATAGACAGATACCTGAGTAGACTTGTAAAGGGCATCTGGTAGGTCCTATTCTATTATTCTAATGCTGAGTGCACATTAATCTCCTAGGAAACATTTTTAAAAACTGATGCCTAGACCCTCTCCTGAACCATTACCTCTGATTTTCTGGAGTGAGGTCCTGACCTGCATATTTTTTAACTCTTCTAGATGAAACTGATGCATACTGAGGATTGGGAACCATGAGTCCAACTGCGCCTTATAACAACTTTTAACCGTTTCTCCTATTGCCAGCCAGTGTCTTAGCTTGGGCTGCCATAACAAAATATCATGGACTGGGTTTAAATAACAGAAATTTATTTTCTCACAGTTCTGGAGGCTAGAAAACTAAGATCAGTGTTCTGGCCAACTTGGTTTTCAGTAAGGGCTCTTTTCCTGGCTTGCAGATGGCCGCCTTCTCACTATGTCCTCACATGGCCTTTCTTCTGTGCATGCATGGAGAGACAGTGTTCTCTAGTGTCTCTTCTTTTTTTTTTTTTTTTTTTTAGGACGGAGTCTCGTTCTGTCACCCAGCAGGCTGGAGTGCAGTGGCGCGATCTCCGCTCACTGCAAGCTCCGTGCCGCTCGAGTTCACACCATTCTCCTGCCTCAGCCTCCTGAGTAACTGGGACTATAGGTGACTGCCACCACACCCGGCTAAATTTTTTGTATTTTTAGTAGACAGGGTTTCACTGTGTTAGCCAGGATAGTCTCAATCTCCTGACCTCGAGATCCGCCTGCCTCAGCCTCCCAAAGTGCTGAGATTACAGGCATGAGCCATCTCGCCCGGCCTGGTGTCTCTTCTTATAAGGCCACTAATCCTATCAGATTAGGACCACGCCCTTATGACCTCATTTAACCTTACTTGTCTCCTAAAGACCCTATCTACAAATACAGTCACACTGGATATTGGGCTTCAACATATGAGTTTGGGGAAAACACGATTCAATTTCCATAGCACACAATCTATAACAGAAAACTTCAGACTCTACTGCCTCTGATTTCTGGTTCTTTCTGCAAATCACTTCACTTCTTGGTTTTTCCCCAGCAGCGTTTTCACTTTCTCTGCACTGCTAAGTCATTTGTCATGTGCCCATTGCTTTTCCAGCTTCCTCAATTTTGTAAACATTGTCCACTTTGGGATTTTTTTTTTGCTTTTTTTATTTGACTTTTTTTTTTTTTTTTTTTTTTTTTAATGGAGTCTCGCTCTGTCACCCAGGCTGGAGTGCAGTGGCGCAATCTTGGCTCACTGCAAGCTCCGCCTCCTGGGTTCACGCCATTCTCCTGCCTCAGCCTCCCAAGTAGCTGGGACTACAGGCGTCTGCCACCACATCCAGCTAATTTTTTGTATTTTTAGTAGAGACAGGGTTTCACCGTTTTAGCCAGGATGGTCTCCATCTCCTGACCTCATGATCCGCCCCCCTCAGCCTCCCAAATTGCTGGGATTACAGGCGTGAGCCACTGCGCCTAGCCTTTATTTGACTCTTTATGGTCATATCAGTGGAGTTTTCAGAGGGAGTAGAAATAAATTAAGTGTTTGATCTGTACGTTTACCTGGTATTCCTCAAGAGTGACATTGTTAAACTGCAACCTTTATTATGACTCTCCCTAACTAAAACCCTTCAACTTCTTCCCATGACACACAGAAAGAACTTTCAAACTTTTAAACCAGAACACCCATAGTGGCAGAGAATTAACATGTGTATTCCTAAGTGTCTGGGATGGAGTCCAAAAGACTCAACCACTTGCATAAAATTTCTTTGAAATCTCACGTTTTATTTTTTAAATATATGCAGATTTTGCCCCTGTTCCATAATGGATCTGTTTGTTTTAATATAAGAATATTATTTTAAATTACTTGGCATTTAAATTGCTTTCCTTTACTTTCTTTCTTCAGTCTTCAAGCCAAATTGATGCTTTGAAAAACTGATCAATTTATCTCATTACTTTGTGTATCCATGAGACACATACAGTTCAAGAGGCACAGCCCTTATTCTTAAGGTGCCTTAGTCCTATTGAGTCATCAAAACTGGGCCCAGTAGCTGGCTCCTAGAAGATAATATACTTAACAAGTGTCACTCAACTCCATAGACCCTCCCCCAACCCCATGGTCTCATCTGCTCCTCACCCACCTCTCCTCATTATTTCTGGGATGATTAAATCTATGCTACAAGTCCAAGCCAATGCTAAAAGCTCGTGCTTGGAAGTAGGGCTGATCTTACAATAAGGGACATAGTCAGATGTTCCAACTTTAAGCACTGCCCTTTCAATTCCTTTCTTTTCTGCTCATTCCTCTCATCAAAACTCTAACTGCCAAGAAATATGAGAGGGATTGGATTAATTAGTGGAGGAAGATCGGGCATGGTGGCTCATGCCTATAATCCCAGCATTTTGGGAGGCCCAGGCGGGTGGATCACCCGAGGTCAGGAGTTCAAGGCCAGCCTGGCCAACATGGTGAAACCCCCGTCCTTACTAAAAATAAAAAAAATTAGTCAGGCGTGGTGGCACACATCTGGAATCCCAGCTACTCAGGAGGCTGAGGCAGAAGAATTACTTGAACCCGGGAGGCAGAGGTTGCAGTGAGCCGAGATTGCACCACTGCACTCCAGCCTAAGCAACAGAGCTAGACTCCATCTCCAAAAAAAAATAAAAAATAGTGGAGGAAGAGCATTCTAAATTTCTTGGGTAGAATTTCTGAAATTAGAACTCATGGTAGGCAAAAAAATGATATATGTAGTGGAAATCTTTAGAAGTAATAATCATAGAGGATACACATTAATTCATTTGATCCTCACAACCCTATAAAGTAGCTACTGTATTATTCCCACTTTACAGATCAGGAACCTGAAGCCCAGAAGTCACACAGTGAGCAAATGCTGGAGCTGAGTGTGAGCTTAGATGTGCCTGATTCCAGAGTTAGGCTCTTACTCATTATCTACCTCCCGGGATAGAAATGTAGCATCCATCTCAACAGCTCCCAGGCTCTGAGATTTCACCTGCCAAGAAAATTTCAAAATAATTTGGGGGAGGGTAGATAAACACAAAATTGCCAAGTTTATATTTTGCCAAATAACCACATTAAAAATAAATCCCATTATCACTATCATTTCATTTTTTAAATGACTTGTTAACACTGCAAGATGGGAAGAAGATAATCTCAGGATAAAAGCAGAAACTTAAACGGAATAAATTTAGACTTACGAAAAACAGGACAGCATCCACATTTTCCCCATTTTGCTGAAGACCAGTGGAAACTATCTGGGATCCCACTGGCTCCCATTTGGAGCCAGAGATTAGCTCTTCTAATCTCTGTGTTCTCAGGACACAGAGCTGAGTCTCTAAGCTGAGCTGGAGTGGAAGGTGGGGAGACAGACCCCCAGCTTCAACCCTGGAAACATCATAAGGAGGGAAAACCTGTGTCTGCTCCTATCCAAGGCATCCTCCGTTCTAACCAGGCTTTCCACACTCCCTTCAACTCAAAATATTACTGGGTCAAGGGCAGTCAGTATGTAGGGGGAGGTGGGCGAAGAGATGGGGAGAGAAAAATTAAATCAATGAAGCCAGTGTTCTGAGTGGGTTGCAGACAGCAAAGGTCTAAAATTGCCTGAGACAGAGGAGGACAAACACAATTTGCTCCAGGTGATAGAGAAAACAGTGGGGCTTGAGGTTCTCTTTTTTTTTTTTTTTTTTTTTTTCGACGGAGTCTCGCTCTGTCACCAGACTGGAGTGCAGTGGTGCGATCTTGGCTCAGTGCAATCTCCACCTCCCAGGTTCAAGCGATTCCCCTGCCTCAGCCTCCTGAGTAGCTGGGATTACAGGCACCCACCACCACGCTGGGCTAATTTTTGTATTTTTAGTAGAGACAGGGTTTCACCATATTGGTGAGGATGGTCTCGATTTCCTGACCTTGTGATCCACCTGCCTCGGCCCTCCAAAGTGCTGGGATTACAGGCGTGAGCCACCACACCCCACCAAGGTTCTCATTCTTGTGCGGATTGTTCCTTTCTCAGTCTACGGTGTCATCAAGGATATATTCAGGCATTGAATAGTTAAAGGCAAGGATCTGGTCCTGACCATTTTATCTCCGAAGTATTTTTCACGTTTTTCCCCCAGCTGCTTCCCTGACTCTGACCCTCATCATCTCTTTGGTGGACCACTGAAGTAGCTTTGCTCCATGTCCCCATAGCCTGTCCATCTTTCTCCAGACCGAGTTTTCAGAAATGCAAACCTGTGATTCACCTCCTCCCATCAGTATCTTCTCCCTTGTCACCCAAGGAATCAAGTTGAGATCTCTCACTGAGTACACACGGCAACTCCAGCACATCACACACACACACACACACACACACACGCACACGCACCGCACCACACCACACACACACAAACACACAGTGTATGGCAGATGCACCTGATAGCAATAACTTAAGCACACCCTGAGACTGGCCCTGTGGTCTAAGAAAAGTGCTGGTTTTGGAGTTCCAAGCTAAGAAATCCAGGATTGGCCAGCTTGGAGCCTCATTCCTTATCTATGAGGGTCATCTAAACCCTTGGCCCATTCCTTGGAATGCAGGGCACACAGGGCATCAAAGCCCTTTATTTAGGGTTAAATGGAGGTTGCTAGGTGGAGGTTCCCGGGTAGAGGGTGCTAAGTGAAAATGCTATGTAAACTGCATGCTTTTTACAAACAGTAGCAGTTCTCCCGTCCAGCCCACTGCCACTAGTCTGCCCATATGTAAGGCCTCAATAAACCTTGTCTCATTCACTGGCTCTAGGTCTCTTCTTCGGCCTCTCTGACATGGTTCCATCCCTACTGGAGTGAGTAGGGGTCTGACACAACACACATACACACAGGAACACTGCCCCAACACATACACACACACACACACTACACACACACATACAGAAAGCCATACTTATCCACAACACCCTATCCCACTCTTTGCCTTAAATTCAATACACCAGAAACATAGAACTTCCTCTAGATCGCTGAATAAGTGCCCCTGGGCCTTTGCACATGCTGTTCTCTCTGAATATTGCCCTCTCCCTTTTCCACCTAATTCCATTCATCCTTGCAGGCCTCACTCAGGTCTCAGCTTCTCAAGGATCCCCTCTGAGATCCCCCTCTGGCCACCACCTCTCACGTAGTCTGGGACATGTGGATGTGCCTGCAGGCCTTGTCATGATGGGCTCTGTGATGGTTAATACCGAATCTCAACTTTGAAGGATGCAAAATATTGATTCTGGGTGTCTGTGAGGGTGTTGCCAAAGGAGATTAACATTGGAGTCAGTGGGCTGGGAAAGGCAGGCCCACACTTAACCTGGGTGTGCACCATCTAATCAGCTGCCAGTGTGGTTAGAATATAAAGAAGACAGAAAAACATGAAAAGACGAGACTGGCCTAGCCTCCTAGCCTACCTCTTTCTCCTGTGCTGGATGCTTCCTGGCTTCGAACACTGGACTCCAAGCTCTTCAGTTTTGGGACTTGGACTGGCTCTCCTTGCTCCTCAGCTTGCAGACAGCCTATTGTGGGACCTTGTGATGGTGTGAGTTAATACTTAATAAACTCCCCTTCATATATATATACGTATCCTATTAGTTCTATCCCTCTAGAGAACCCTAATACAGTCACTGTGCTCTGCTGAAGTCATGTGTCCATTGCTTCCTCTTTGGGGTTAAAGGTCATAGCATACTTAGTTTTGCACTCTTAATGCCAACACAGCACCTGGCACAGAGTAAGAACTTGAATAGATTTTTTGAACTGTGTACTTGGATTTAGGGATATGGCCCCTGTCCCCAAGAGCTTGTAAATTGGCTGGAAGGATGATACACCCACAGGCATGAAACATTCTAAGACAAAATACAGTGCTAGATTCAAAATAACCGAGAGATAGAACACACAATGTTCCCAGCAATTAGAAGGAAAAAACGATGTGAGCTGACATTGCTAAGAGGTTTCCTGGAGGACTGAAGAGGAAGAAATGCCGTGACAATTCCTCAGCTCCCCAGGACAGGCTCTTTCTGACCCCACTGCCCTGCACCTTGCCCCATGCCTCTGTCAGTCTGGCCTCAAACCCCCAACGAACCCCGGAAGACGCAAAATCACACAACGGCAACAGCATCAGTAAGTTCCACATTTAATACTTAGCAACACAGGAATTTTCCAACTAACTCCGGAAGATGTAAAATCACACAACAGCAACAGGATCAGGAAGTTCCACGTTTAATACTTAACAACAGAGGAGTTTTCCAAGGGCCGGGTTATTGAACTTGAAATAGGTAAATGAATGCAATGTATTTATCTGCAGGCAGCAAAGATAGGATGCAACTCTTCCAGGCAGCTGGGGGATGGAGGAGGAGTTTCCAGGGATCTGTTAGGAGAATCCCTCTCAACAGAACTCAGAGGGTAGAGAGCTTCAGGAGTGGGCATCCCCTCCAAAAGGCTCCAATGTGCAGAGGGAGGTGGGAGGAAAAGCATCCACTATCTTGCAATAAGGACGGAAAATGAGCGCAAGAAACTTTCAGCTCAAAGCCTCCCATCCAATACCCAGGTTGGCTCAGCTCTGCACAAGAACTCCAAGCAATCCGAAGATTTCATAGCCAAAAGCCAGAAGAGTTCCTCAGCCAAGAGGCTTCTGGGAGTGCAGGGGCCTAGGAATTGGGGACCACAAGAAACCAGGCAGAGGGCAGAGGAGAGAAGGGGCTGTCCCAAGTCAAGGAGGGAAGCTGAGGCACCAGCAGCCTGGACTTCTAGCCACATGGGTTGGGAGATCCCCTGTAGTCTGATGTTTCAGGGGTGGGGCTTCTGGGGTATGGTTTTCCAAGAATCTGTGTGCTTCAGAGACCACATCAAGGAATAGCCCCCCCAGGAGTGATTGGCTGTTATCCCACACTCCCAGCTACATCCCATGGTTGCTATGCAAATGCCCAAATGCCCTGAGGCAAGTGGGCTTCAAAGCACAGCCATACAAGGCCCAGGGAGTAGCAGCCAGCCACCTGCCAAAACCCTGCTCTGCTGTTGCCCTTCCAGATTCACATAAAGCCTTAGAAGGTCAGATTTCATATGATGCCACCCCACGTGCTTCCCCCACTGCACCCCAATAAGGTGGCCTTGTTTGAGCAGAGAAAGGACTTCCCAGCCTAGCAGTTCTCTGAGCTTCATTCTCTTCCCGAGATGCTACTGGCCTCAGGCACTGAATCATTCTGGTCTCCCTTGGGCAAATCCAAGCCAGCCCTCGCCTTTGCTATCTGCATGCAAAGGATGCAGGAGGTGGGGAGGTCAGAAGAATTCTGTTCCATTCAGCTCCCCCAACATGCACGTCCTCCCTCCCAGGAAGCTATTGCCTCAAGTCTTCTTGATACTGTTTGATGCTGAAACAGTGCTTTGTAGAAATGCTTGGAATGACAAGGATGAGCGAGAGGGAATGCAGAGATAGATGGCTCTACAAGTCCATTCCCAAAGAGCCTTTTGATCATTCTCTTGGCTCTCAGCTCCTTCACCCTTCTCTTTCTCTGTCTATCCCCTCCCCCATTCCTCATCCCCCATTCCACTCTCAGACCAGGACCACAATTTGTATGCACAATCCTTCCTCCTTTCCATGGCTGTGAAAAGGATGAATTACCTCCTTGATCTCAACGTGATGGTCCTGTCCAAGCACCCCTTCACCTGCTGGGTCCGTAATTGAAGTGTGCTCTCTGAATCTGCAGCTGTCACAGAGGACTTGACAAAGAGACCAGAGCAGGGTCCTGCACATATCAGGCTCTCCTTGGTTGCCTTGAGCACAGAAGAATGCAATTTTCCACACCCTGCACAGGGGGAAGGCCACGCGACGTTCTCAGACACTGGAAGTGCTCTTTAACTGGGAGCAAAATATTAGCAAAGATGCCCCCATACTTGCTTTCAGCTGCCCCTCATCCCAGCTCCTGCCTAAGAAAATTCTGGAAGACTGACAGAAGCCATGCTTGTCTTCCAAGTCTATGAGAAACCCTTGGCAGCCCTAGCATTGGCCTGTCCTATGCCTCAGTTTCCCCACCTGTGATGTAGTTACTCCAGCAGAAAATCCATCAACAAGCAAATAACTGAAAATGAGGACAGGACATCCCAAAACCGCAGGTGCGAGGCTTTGCCTCATCTCCCATGCCTTTGCCTCCCCATCTCCAATGGGCTGACTACAGAGACTTCCCTCCTCCACTCCCTGCCCAGATCCTGAACTAATCCTGAGACAGGAAGCTTCTACGGTGGCTCAGTTTCTTTCTCCCCACGATTAAGTTTTCTACCTTGGTTCCAACTCCTAAATCCAAAAATGGATACTAAGCAGGAGTTTCCTGGCCTCTGTCAGTCCTAGAGTCTGCCCACAGCCCCACAGTCAGCTGGGCTCCACTGTCTTCCATAGCAGTGCTTCCTGACAGCTTTTGACCAGGGCCCAGGCTGAAGCCTGGGCTCTCATCCACCCCCAGGGTCTGTGCTGCCACAACGGAGCCTCTGCTCCCAGCGCACAGCCTCCTCCCTACATAGCTGTGTGTGCAAGAGAGACTGTGGTTCGGTTTCCCCATATCTGTCCCTCTATCATGGGCAGCTGTCATGCCAGGCGCAGCCCTGTGCCCATCCCTGCTTACCCCATGAGGTCATGAGCAGATGAACACACATCATAGCAGGTCTAGGCCTAGGATGGTTGGAAGACTAAGTGAGACAATCTCAGTAAAACTCCTATACAAGAAACTGCCAGGGCCGGGCATGGTGGCCCATGCCTGTAATCCCAGCACTTTGGGAGGCTGAGGCAGGCAGATCACTTGAGGTCAAGAGTTCGAGACCAGCCTGGCCAACATGGTGAAACCCCGTGTCTACTAAAAATACAAAAATTAACTGGGCATGGTGGTGCGTGCCTGTAATCCCAGCTACTCTGGAGGCTAAGGCAGGAGAATCACTTGAACCCAGGTGGCAGACATTGCAGTGAGCCAAGATTGCACCACTGCACTCCAGCCTGGGCGACAGAGCAAGACTCTGTCTCAAAAAACAGAAAAAAGAAAAAAAAATGCCGACCATTTGTACCCATGGTTTCTGGCCTATCACATCTTCACTCTCTTTTACCCTTTTTACCCTGATCACATGAAATAAAAAAATTAATAATGGTAAGGAAGCATTTTGAGCTTAGAGGGAGCAAGACATGCTCTGGTGTGTGTCTAACCAGAATGTCTTAGCCTGTGGGGACAAATGCTCACTGACATTCAATGTACAAAGAGCAATGACTCTGAGCCCCAGTCTGCTTAATCACAGGACATCTTATCTTTTCAAGTCTCCAGATATCCCTAAAGTCCTCAGGAATTACACCCACATGTCCAGCACTTCCCAGTTCCAGTGGGCACCCCTCGCATGGTGCTCTAGGAGTTGGCATCCCAGAGCAGCAACTCTGCAGCATCTGGGTCATATCAAAGTTCACCATCCAAGGATGGACTGAGAACACCCATCATGGTGCTGAGCCTATAACCCAGGCCAGTGGTCTCGGGCTGAGATTCAGTGCTGATCCATCCTCCATATCCTGGGTGCCCAGATCCAGGGCTTCTCATTTAGAAGGGACAGTGACAATTCTTCCAGTCCTTAGGCCTTTGTGCTAATTTTCTATAGCAGGGTAATCTGTGCCTCAGTTTCCACTTCCAGCCCAAAGGGAAGATCAAACCTCATGCTCTTGTGTCCGCTCTCTGTTTCTATTTTCCTAAAAGCAGCTCCCAACCTCCCCGACCTCTCACCATCATGACCATGTATACACTGACATCATTGTGTGTATAAGAAAAAGCAAGAATTCAGGCAAAGTAAAATATAATATTTGCCACTCAGCTTGTCCCTCATTCCCTGAAGCCCTGCCAAGAACCATGCGCCCCCACAATCACCAGTAGTAAAATGTTCCTAAAAAGAACATTTATCTTTCCAGGCTTTACCTCTGTGTTGAGTCAACACTGCCGCCTCCCACCCCCACCTGGTTCCCCAGCGTGCATGGAACCGAAGGGGCCATTCAGGGGGTCTTGCAGAACAAAGGATTAATCTTCTCCAAAATAATGTTAAAGTTTTCATCTATAGCTAGGAAAAAAGTGCATGCAATTTTCCAATGATAAATTTCCTGGCTTCTACACTCAAACTGTAAAAGTCTTAAAGCCATGGCATCCAGTTCTATGTGACACTTGTAAATTTCCAGACCACTGATCAGAGTCATGGGTAGAAAGGGCACCACAGAGGAGACCCAAGATCCAGCCCCAGCCCTTTCTCTAACTGTCTTCGGGTAAGAACACTGCCCAGGTTCCTCATCTGTGAGTCGAGGGGATTTGGCTGGATTTCTAAGGACTGCAGAGCTCCAACATTCTAACGTTGCATTATCATTCATGATAAGTAATTATAACTAAGACAGGATTTGGCCTTGACACCAGCATCTAAAGCATACATGAGATCTCTCTGTTATTCTTTCCCAAAGCAGAAATGGTGCTCTGTTCTTACAGAGGATCAGGAAGAGATGGTAGTGAGCCAACAGATGTTCCTGGAGTATCTATTGCATGCCAGACCACATGCTGGGTGCTGGGGTACACAGTGACCAGAGAAGACATGATCAGCATAGAACTGACAATCAAAGAAGTTATGGCTTTCAGGGATCTTTCAATTGGTAGGAGAAACTTACACTAAATAAATGCATATAGCCATAGGTTACGGAATGCATCTCATCCCCCTCAAATTAATTTGTTGAGGCCCTAAGCCCAATGTGACTGTATTTGGAGACAGGGCCTTTGGGGAGGTAATTAAGGTTAAATGAGGTCGTATGACTGCTGTCCTTATAAGAATAGGAAGAAAGACCAGAGCTTGCTACCTCTGCATGTACAAAGAAAAGGGGTTATGAGAGTACACAGAGAGAAGGCAGCCATCTGCAAGCAAGAAAGAGAGCCGTCACCAGAAACCACATATGCTGGCACCTTGATCATGAACTTATGGTTTCCAAGAGTATGAGAAAAATCAATGTTTTTCAGTTACCCAATCTGCAGTATTTTGTTATGGTAGCCCAAGGTGACCAATGCACCATGTTTCATCAAATCCAGGACACTATTGACCTTGTGACACACCATTGTCTTATGTCTACTGAAAAAAAAAAAAAAAAAAGAGGCCCTGCCAATTAAACACAATTACTTCTTATCACTTAGAACTTTTACACTTATTGAAAAACTCTTTTAGAATCATTTAGTTTTGTGTTGCTCTTATACAGGCAAAAAGGGGAATAAAAGCAAAATAAATTAATTACACTGTCCCTAAAACTTATTATTCGGTGTTGAAGTCTTCTGAATCACTTTCCAACTCAGACTTGAAAATGGCACCATGGATGGATGATGGATGAGGCCGTATTTTCTAAAAGTTTGCTCCACTATTGCTTCCAAGACTTTCTTCCAAGTTCTTGACATTCATCATACAAATGGATGTTGATGCTTCCATGCTTGCCTGTGATACACAATTCTTGCACACTAATGTAACCATAACATAGCTTCATCTCCTTGTGGACTCTTTCTTTCTTTGTCCTTATATTAATCTGCCCAGGCTGCCATAACAAAATACCACAGCCTGGGTGGCTTAAACGACAGAGCTTTATTTTCTCACAATTCTGGGGAATGGAGTTCAAGATGAAGGTGCAGGCAGCTTTGGTTTCTCCTGAGGCCTCTCTCCTTGGCTTGCAAATGACCACCTTCCTGCTGCATCCTCACATGGCCTTTCCTCTGTGCTCACACATCCCTGGTGTCTCTTCTTGTAAGGACACCAGTCATGTTGGATGAAGGCTCTATCCATATGACTTTATTTAACCTGAATTACCTCCCCCAAAGGCCCTATTTTAAAATACAGTCACATTGGGGGTTAGAGCTTCAACATGTGACTTTAAGGGGGACACAATTCAGGCTACTACAGTCTTGCAAAGCATTTTGTTGTTACTTTGCAAGAGAATAGTGATCTCATCTTTCGAATGATAAAACATTTGCTTTGCTTGCTAGCATCAAATTGACACCCTGCTATTCTGTTTTCTTTCTTTTTTTTTTTTTTTTTTTATTTTGAGACGGAGTCTCACTCTGTCGCCCAGGCTGGAGTGCAGTGGCATGATCTCGGCTCACTGCAAGCTCCACCTCCCGGGTTCACCCCATTCTCCTGCTTCAGCCTCCCGAGTAGCTGGGACTACAGGTGCCCGCCAACACGCCCAGCTAATTTTTTGTATTTTTAGTAGAGACGGGGTTTCACCATGTTAGCCAGGATGGTCTCGATCTCCTGACCTCGTGATCCGCCCCCCTCGGCTCCCAAAGTGCTGGGATTACAGGCTTGAGCCACCACGCCCGGCCTACTGTTTTCTTTCTATATAAACTTTTTGTTTCGGTACCAAATTAGAATGATATTGTTTTTTAAGAGATATCTTAAATATAAACTAAACCCCAGATATGCAATGTCAATCATGCACCTAACTCCACTGGAGGGATGACAACATAAGTACCCATGACCAAGTCTGTGTATGCTCAGACAATGATCACAGCAGTCAATGTGGCTGTCCAGCCCACAGCATCATAAGATAGCATTTAACAGTGAGACACATCCCCCTTTCAGAAATGTTAAATGTGGGGAAAAGTGTGTGTGTTTTAGATGAAATATGATAAAATAAATAAATACATAAATTAGGATATCCATGTAATTCTTGTGTAGTTTGAGTTTTTAATAAATTCACTTCTATATAATATATAAGCAAATTGCAAAGTGTGACAGAGAATGAATTTACTCAAGATTTCAATGAAATTTTTAATGATTCATTTGTTCTCATTTCTTTCTTTAATTTTCTAGGTAATAAACCCTTTTTTATACAGAATGGTTCTATCCAAATATATCTAAACTGAGGCTGGATATGTAGAAAGCCAACATTTCTGTAATTAAATATAGTAAATTATGATTAAATTTCCTCTATTTTCCATCTTGCAGATTGTTTGTATTATAGAAATAAATGTATTAAAATTCCTAAAAGCATACAAACCTTAGGGTCACCCTGTATAGTATTAAGTGATTGATTACAAGTCTACAGAATGCTGGGATGAACAGAGTTGCTCCTAAGAAAAAATTTCTCAAGCTGAGACCCAGAAAGTGAGTTAGGAGTCAGCCAGGGAGAAGGGATATTCCAAAGAGAACGAACAGCATGCACAGAGGCCTGGAGGTAGGAGAGAGAAACTAGGGAGAAGGCAGACAGACTTGAAGTTGAGGGCGAGGGAGGGGGGCATGACAGGGCACGGAGCAGAGATACAGGCAGAGGCCTTCCTGGGCCCACCTCACCATGTCTAGGCACATCCCAGAGTACAAGGAGGTTGCTCACTGCTTCAGTTTTTATAACAGCAAAAGATTACAAATTACCTCAATGTTTCATACGAAAGGGGCTGGTTAAAGAAAATATGGTTTACCCAAACAGAAATTTTTAGAAAGTTCCCAAAAAAACCAACTTGGAACTCTTTATTCCTATGCAGTGATCTCCAAGACAAATTAAGTGCTAGATGCAAAAGGTGCTAGATAGAAAGTGCTAGATGCAAAACAGGAGTATGATATGATATAATTTGTGTTAAAAAATTAATTTACACATGCTTATATGTGCTAGACTATTTCTTGAAGGATACACAAGAAATTAAAAGGGCTGGTTACCTGCAGAGAAAGGTATTAGGTGGCTGGGGATGGGGTGGTAGGGAGAATTTCAGTGGTCTGCCATTGAATCTTTTCAGACCTGCAGGAAGAGGAGGGGGGAGAAGAAAGATGTTTTAAGTGGAAGGGCAGCTCATATAAGACTGTGGCTCTGTTTGTGGGAAGGCTTGTGTGTGGACGGGTAATGATGAAGCTCCTCTATGTTCCTTCAGCTTCCTGCAGGATCCTGTCTGTCTGGTATTGTTTTTCTGCTGTTTCACAGAGATGCTCTTTGAGAAAGATCATAAATTCCTCAAGGGCAGGAATCCTCACGTGCAAGTTCAGAGCCCCCACAGTGCCTAACACACATGTGAAACACAGCAAAGGGTGTCTTAATTCAAGCCGCCAGGTGTGCTGACTCACTTTCCCCCAGCCCCCACTCCACACAAAGCAGCCTCTGGAGTCTGCCCCAAACCCAAATGCTGCATAATCAAGCTGGAGGAATTCTCTCCTCCTAGAAATTCCAACCCAGTCTCAGAGGCCGTATTAGAACTGCTCTTTGTGGTTAAAATGACTTTCACAGACACCAAGGGGAAGGGTTTCCAAACTGAGGGTTCACAATCTACCAGTAAGTTGTGAAATCAATTTGGAGAGTCCAACAAGCCTTTTTTAAAAAGAATGAGGGCCTGGCAAGGTGGAACACACCTGTAATCCCAGGACTTTGAGAAGCCAAGGAAAAGATTGTTTGAGGACAGGAGTTCAAGACCAATCTCAGCAACACAGCAAGACCCCATCTCTATAAAAAAATTTAAAAAAATTACCCAGGCGTAATGGTCCATGCTTATAGTTCCTGATACTGGGGAGGCTGAGGCAGGAGGATGGCTTGAGCCCAGGAGTTTGAGGCTGCAGTGATCTAAGATCGCACCACTACACTCCAGCCTGGGTGAAAGAAGGAGACCCTGTCTCTTAAAAAAGAAGAATGGAAATTTTCAAAAGTCAGAATATATCACACACTAGTAAAAATAAGTATTATTTTGTGAAAATGTTTAATTTCAAATATGTGTGTGGATAGTGGGTCATAGGTAAAATATATTTATTACGGTGGGTTGCAGCCAAAAGTGTTTGAAAGGCAGTGGCCTAGAGGAGTGAGTGAGCAAAGGCCTCCGGAGTTGAGCAAAGCTTAGTTCAAACCCCACATCTATGATTTTGTCTCCCTTGCAGGTGACTTAACCTCCTCTCAGGGTACAATGGAGACAGTAGCAACACCCACCTCATGGGATGGTTGCAAGGTGCTTAGGTTTAGCTTGAAATCTTGGCTTAACACTTGATAAATGGTTAGCACTCGAGAGACATTCACTATCACTATCACAGCCAAGAAATACGCCCTTCGTCTTGCTCAAGAATCTCTGGCACCAAAGCAGACAATAGACTTGGTCATGGCCTGTGTTCCTGGCTGTCCCACGGCTCTTCTGCCTGGCAGCTTCTCCCCAGTGTTCTCCTTCTCACTCCACAGGCAGCAATTGGCTCCACAGCTTCCTGCCTCTTCACCATCAAAGGGGCTGGGTGACCAGAAAGGCGCATTTCAATTCAGGGGAGCACATTACTTTACTCTAATAGGACATTTGTTATCCCAGCCCCCTTTCAGCATTGGTTCCAGGGAAATAGATGGTCCCAGCCACCGTAATTCCTTCATGATATATTTAAAGAGGAAGATGATGAAGGAAATAATGGCAGTCGATCTGTGGTTGGAAAGAATATATGATGTGCATGCCCTGTCCAAAATTAAAGATGATGAATCAATATCTGAGAGGCAGAGAAAGTGCTTTATTAGGACCTTTGACAAAAAGACACCGTTTCTGGCTCCCAGTGGCAGACTCTGAACCATGGGGAGGTTTGGTTCTGAGTCTCCTCATCTGACAAAAATCTCAAGGCCCACCTCCCTCTCTCTCTCATACTTCCCAAACCAACTGCCAACGCTGTGTGCCCAGCTCAGGTACAGGTCAAGAGAGATGGGCACAGCTGAGAGCCTGAGGGTATTGGAGAGACCAACAGATGTTTCCCCTCCGGTTAGGACCACACCCAGTGGCTCTGGGTCAGGAAGCACTGGGATGCCTTCTCAGGTGTGTCAGCTTAGTTTGCAGAGCTGAGTGTGGGCCACAGGGGCGAGCCACCTGTTACTAAGGATGCCCATTAAGAACTTACATTGTAACCAGATGCCAAGTTTCATGCAGCCGCTTCCTTTGCCCTCATTTCATGGTCCCAGTCTGATATGGTTTGGCTCTGGGTCCCCACCCAAATCTCATCTTGAATTGTAATCCTCACAATCCCCACATATCGAGGGAGGAGCCTGGTGGGAGGTGATTGGATCATGGGAGCAGTTTCCCCCATGCTGTTCTCATGATAGTGAGTTCTTATGAGATTTGATGGTTTTACAAGTGTTTGACAGTTCCTCCTTCATGTGTGCTGTCTCTCCTGCTGCCTTGTGAAGAAGGTGCCAGCTTCTCTTTCTGCCATGATTATAAGTTTCCTGAGGCCTCCCCAGCCATATGGAACTGAGTCAATTAAACCTCTTTTCATTATAAATTATTTCTTTAGAGCAGCGTGAAAATTGACTAATATACAGTTTCTATAAGAATACTAGGAGAGTATCTTAGGCAGCTGTGGCTGCTATGGCCCACTGGTAGGGGCTCATCTTATGTGTAAGGAAATTCAGATGTAGAATTGTTGAATGCATGAAACTAGGCTGGAACTAGGACCCAATTCCCAAGCTGCTGCCGGTTCCATAGTCTCACAGACACAAGTCTAAGAGCACAAAGTGATGTGCACACATAGGGTGGCATTACCATCAAGGGAAGCGAAAGCAGTGAGAGCTACAATGATTGGTCAGAGCAGTGAGGAAAAGAACAGGACTGTAAAGACAGAGGAGCCAGAGACAGGCTTGATTAGCAACTCAGGTCTGAATTTTGTGCTTGAGCCAGTACCTTGAATTCCAAGGTCAGAAGGTTTTGTGTGGATCTGAGGGGTCGTGGACGTTTGCATTCCTGCTGCTTGCCACCCCAGCGGCTGGCCTGATTTCCATTTCTAACAGTGGCACTTGCTGTGGAGGTACAGTATATTATGGACTAATTAAGGCTGTTAATGATAGTGGCAATCCATTAAGTGATCTACGGTATTATTCTGATCTTGCTCTGTCACCTCCTTTCATCAGGCCATTAAGGTGACAAGCTTCATAGAACATGCTAATCTCCCCTCTGTCAGTCCCTTGGTGTTTTTTTCCCTGGAAGAGCTATGGACTCTCTGGGGATGAGTCATCCGAGGATACAGCTGAAGGGCTGGACTCACCAAGCTCTTCCTCCACCCTCAGTCTCTTCCACCCAGAACACCTGGGTTCATGCGAAGTCTCTTTTTGTATTCCCTCCCTGTTATGGACTGAATGTTTCTGGCTTCCTAAATTTCCTATGTTGAAGCCCTAATCTCTGATGTAATGGTATTTGGAGATGGGGCCTTTGGGAGGTGTTTAGGTTTAGATACGATCATGACAGCAGGGTCCAAGTGATGGAATTAGTGTCCTTATGAGAAGCGGAAGAGAGACCAGAATGCTCTCTCTGCCCTGTGAGGACACAGTGAGGATGGTGGCCATGTGCAAGCCAGCAAGAGGGCCCTCACCAGGAACCAATCCAACTGATATCTTGCTCTTGGCCTTCCTAGCCCCCAGAACTTTGGGAAATGAATGCCTGTTGTTTAGGCCACTCAGTCTGAGCCCTACTGGTGGGCTCATCTTATGAAAGAGGAAATTGAGATGTAAGGTTTTTGAATGCATGAAACTAGGCTGGAACTAGGACCCAATTCCCAAGCCACTGCCGGTTCCACAGTCTCACAGACACATGGCCACACATATGAACACACACTGTCATACACTAACACATGCTATCATATACACACACATGCACTCACACATACACCAACATACACACACATGCAGCCACATACATATACATTCACAAACACATGCTGTCATACACTCACAAATACCCACATGCTATCATATACACACACACACTCACACATACACCAACATACACACACACATAGTCATGCACATATACACTCACAAGCACACATTGTCATACAATCACACTATCATATACACATATACACTCACACATGTACTTACATGTACACACAGTCGCACATATACTCACATGTATATTCATGAACACACACACAGTCACACATCTACTCACATATATTCACACATGCAATTACACACATATACACTCACAAATACTATCATGTGCACACATATACACTCACAGTCACACACATACACATACACTCAAAATATACACTCATAAACATACACTATCATATACACACATACACACACATACACTCACAAACACACACATCCACATTCTCCCATATATACTCATGAACACACACTGTCATACACTCACACTCACACATACACTTACATACACATTCACACACAGTCACATATATACTCACATAAACACACAGTCATACACCCACAAACACACATATACTCACACACACAGTTATATATATACTCACATATACATCATGCACACACACAAACTCACAAACTCAGTGTCATATACACATATACACACGTATGCACTCACACATATACTCACGTACACACACACTTATGCATACATTCACAGTCACACATACACTCACGTACACCGTGTCACACACACATATGCATACACGTACACACTCACACATCGTGTATGTCCTTCTAAGCACAGATATGCTTTCCATTTCCAACAGTACCAATAATTCCTGATTACTGAGACTAGTGACTTACAGAACCTTCCCCTTTTCCAACTCTTACCAATTTTTCAGTGACATAAAATATAGAATTTGGCCATTTCCCATGGGGCTTCAGCCAAGGGATGTCACTAAGAGTTGTATCTCAGCTTTCCTCTGCCTTCACACTCTCAACAGTAATGCTGCTCAGTATCCCCAGTGATCCCTAATGAGGGGGCTCCTCCACCCAATGCTTTTTACCTTTTCGGGGTATTTAAAGCAGAAGCATTCAAGGTTTCAGTCCCCATGTTCCCTCCTCAATCCAGCTCCAGAGGGGAAATACTGGTCTGATTGGGCTGTGTCCCAAAATGCTGACTGGGCCACGCTACTAGTGGGCAAGATCTCCATGTGGTCTGCATCTCATGATTAGACTGGGGTTCTGGGATGCATTGAAACTCATCTCATGATTAGATCGGGGTTCTGGAATGCATAACCCCAGTCTAATCATGAGAATCCACCAGACAGACCTAAATTGAGGGGGATTCTACAAAATACATGACCAGCACTCTTCTAAGCTGTCAAGGTCATGAAAAACGAGACTGGAGGAGACTAAGAAGGCCTGACAGCTAAATGCCATGTGGGACCCTGGAGGGGACCCGGGAACAGTAGTAGAAGAGCTGGTGATATCTGAATGAAGTCTGTAATTTGGGTAACAGTACTGTACCAATGTTAATTTCCCTGCTCTGCCAATGGGATGAGGGGTACGCAAAAGGTTAACATTAGGGGAGGCTGGTGAAGAATACATAGGAACTCTCTACTATCTTGACAGCTTTTCTGTAAATCTAAAGTTCTTTCCAACTAAGACATTTAACTACAAAAAAAAAAAGCTAGGCCCAGCCTATATTACAATGTTCACTGCAAACATGCTGCTAGCACGGACCTGGTGGTGAGTTGCTCAGGGAAGGTATGCACTGTAGTCATGCACTTGCTGGTACCGTTTATTAGGTGCAGACATCCCAGATAAGAGCTGAGTTACAAGCATCCAAATCAACGACATTTTAATAAATAGTTTACATATATATATATGCACACATGCACACACACAGATGGCAATAAGAGATTTAGTCTAAGATCTGTGCAAAAAAGGAGTTTGCCTAGCAAAACAAATTAACATGTTGGGTTTTAAACTGTTGATATTTGGCATATAACCCATTGGAGTTTTGTTTTTTCTATTACAGCCATAAAAATAGTTTTTGGATAAAATTCGAATCACTTCTGCAGAGAGAAAAGACTTGGGTCCCACAGAACAGTTAGAGAATCACTAGTGCAGTCCTTTTATTTTATAGATGGGAGTGCAGACAGGCTTAACCAAGGTCACACAGCAAGTTAGGATGGGAACCTAGGTCTCCTGGTTTCTGGTTTTGAGCTCTCTGAACCTGACGGGTGAAGGACAGCTCCAGCAACAGAGCCTGAATCCCCGGGCAGCCTGGTACATCACTGCAAAACAGGCAAGGCCAGGTTGGCTGGGGCAGCCGAGAGCACATGGTCCCACAGCTCATGCAGATAGGGCTGGTCAGGAAGAACACAATGGCAACTCTGAAGAGCGAGTGTCGGGCAGCAGCTCTCTAAGGAGGCCACCACAGGCCGCAGGAGGGATTGGATGGGGGATAGGGTGTGAGGCAGCTGGTGAGTGAAAGACCACCTCCAAGAGGATGGAAGAAAACTCCAGGCCTCTGCAAGAGAAGGGAGCAGAGGTGCCAACACCTGGGTCCAGCTGCTCTATTGAGCTGCCTTTGTTGAAGGACTGAGTTAAACAGCAGATCTTGCCAAGGCTGCTGCTTCCTGCCATTCACACTGCCCCAGAGAAACCTTCCCTGAGCATCATGCAGTTTTCCTTTCTAGATAACTGTTATTCATAGGTAAGATTATCTGGCTTATTTGTTTAGCTGTATAGTGTCTGTTTTCCCCCATTCGAACATCAGCAACTTGCCTGTTTTGTTCAAGGCTGAATCCCAGCCCATAAAATAGTGCTTGGCACACAGTAGGCACTCGATAAATAGCTATTGTACAGATGAGTAAATGGACTCTTCCCACACCCAATGTGTCTCTGACCTTGTATTTTTCTACATCAGAGATATTCCTAGATCCATCTGAGAGTCCGTTTGTCAAGAAGCAGAGGCTGTGATGGAAAAGTGCTTTGCTGAGAACATCTCAGGCAGCATTTTTATTCTGCTTCATTTTCTCTTCCTAATGTGTGACAGGACGGCACCACTGGCTGCAAGCCATCCTGAGACCATGCTGCTTCCCTCTCGGGACTGTCACATCCACCACATCTGGTTTACAAGCCAAACACTGATATCCTGTCCTTGGGTAAACCCTAATATTCCTGTCAGATGGTTTCGCTGTCTTAGGAATTCAGCACTTACAAGGATGTTGAAAGTATAGCACAAAGCTAAAAGAGACTCGGAATTTCCTACATTGAACTGGGGACTTCAGCATCACAGACAGATGTTTTTGGCATAGTCTACTTGGTGTAGACCTCATAAACAAGCATCACACACAAACTGTCAGAGTTCTAAGTCCCTGCTATTTATGACCTTGGGCACGGGTACTGCCATCCTTCCTCCAGATTAAGAATGAAAGACACTCAAGAATAATGAAATAAGGGACTTGCCTTACCAGATTTCAAGATTTATTAGGTAGACCCATATTCTTGATAAAGAAGTGGCTTTTGGGTCACTGGGGATAGGATTAATTTAAATAAATGGTGTCAAGACAATTGTCTATCCACACAAAGATCCACACAATGGGATATCCAGGGAAATGTGTGAGTCACTACTCTCATCTCACATAAAAATATATTCCAAGTGCATTGAAGACTTAAATACAAAAAGCAAAAAATTTTAAAACATGTAGAAGATAAAATAAGATAGAGGAGTATTTTTACAAACTCAAAATCAGAAAGGGATTCTTAAAACACAAAAAGATTGATACATGTTGACTACTCTAAAATCAAGAACTTCCATTCAAAAAGAAAGAATTTTGAGGTATCAAAATATACCATTAAATAAGTAAATAGCAATTGGAGAAAACATTGAAAGGATATTTAATCACCCAAGGATTAGTATCTAGAACACAGAAATAATTCTTAAAAGTCAAAGAAAAGACAAAACCCAAAAGTTAAAGAGCAAAAGGCATGAGAAAGGATGCCACTAAAGAGAGGAAATATGAAAAACAAAATCAAAGAGAGGAAATATGAAGAGAAGGTCGATTTCATTAATAGTCAGGAGAATATAAATTAGGAGCACAATATCATACTCATCATATTGGCAAAAATTAAGAAACTCGAGAATAACAAGTGGTGGCGAGGATGTGGAGACATGGGGATTCTTATGTCAGAAGTATAATTATTTTGTCAGGAGTATATTCAGGCATTTTGGAAAATAATACGGAAACACCTTGAAAGTTAAAATTGCACCTACCATAGGGTGAGTGATTCCACTCCAGGTACACATCCTAGAGAAATTCTTACACATGTGTACCCAGAGACATACGCAAGATATCCACAACCCTAATATTCCCATTAAAAGCCTGAAACAACCTACATGCCCATCAGTGAGAGAGTGCATACTAAGTCTGGTATCTTCACACAATGGAAAATTAGGTAGCGGTGAAAAGTGAATGTAAATACAGACACAAGGATAATCTTAGAAACATAACGTTGAATAAAAAGCAAGTTTCAAAGGACCACCATCAATATGCCTTTTTTAAACTCAAAATCAAGCAGAATGAAACAACATATTGCTTAATAATTCACACAGATGAGGAGGTGAAACTATATTTTAAAAGTTCAGGGAATGATAAACATAAAATTCAAAATAGTGGTTATTTTTATGGAAGAGCAGGGCCATGGAGTCTGTTGGAGGAGGAGAAAGCAGACAGCATCTATCTTATTGGTAAAACTCTGATTTTTAATTTGGGTGGTGGCTTCAGCAGTGTGTGTTTCATTAGTATGCTTTGTTACATTGTTACGTAGACTCTACATATATTTATTAATACATTTATTAAATATTATATACTAAAATTTAAAATACTAAGAAAGAATGTGAGGGAAAGCCATCTCTGGTACCAAATCTCATTATCTTCCCTGAAATACATTCGCCCTTTGGGGGCATGTTGAGATTGATTAAGGCAAGATCAATTCAAATTGTAAAATCATTGTTATTCATTCATTTAACGAAAATTATGGAGCATCTACCACGTGCCTGCCCTGAGGACTGGTCACTGAGCAGGACAAACTTGGCTCTTGCTCTCACTTTGACAGAGCTAAGACTCTAGGAGCTAACCTGAGTCCTGGAGAATGTCTCCTTTCTTCACTTCCTCTTGGGCAAGCAATCTCCATTTCCTTTCCCACAGTGCTGCTGTCTTCTGAAAAGAGGCAGTGGACAAGGGATAAGAACCTGTCTTGGGAGGAGCCAATCTCTTCTGGAGTCTAGAATCTGCCTCTCAAACAAATCTTACTTTGTAATCTTTGTAATTAGACTTTCTTTGGCCACTAGACTGTCCCCCTGATATGGTTTTGCTGTGTCCCAACCCAAATCTCATTCTGAATTGTAGCTCCCACAGTTCCCATGTGTCGTGGGAGGGACCCAGTGGGAGGTAACTGAATCTTGGGGGCAGATTTTTCCCATGATGTTTTTGTGATACTGAATAAGTTTCACGAGATCTGATGGTTTTATACAGAGAAGTTCCCCTGCACATGCTCTCTCTTGCTTGCCACCATGTAAGATATGACTTTGTTCCTCCTTCATTTTCCGCCATGATTTTGAGGCCTCCCCAGCCATGTGGAATGGTGAGTTCATTAAACCTCTTCCCTTTATAAATTACCCATTCTCAGCTATGTCTTTATTAGCAGCATGCGAACAGACTAATACGCGCCCCAAGTAATTAGAGCCTGTAGGCCTTTCTATACACCTGGCTGATGCCATCTGCTTAGACCACAACAGTCTGAATTTGGATCCTGGCATCATGGTTGAAATGTGAATGTAAATGGCTTGGAGCTATGTTTTTCACGAGCGTTGGTGTGTCGCTTGTGTCCCGCCCTATCCTTCTCAACACCCTGGTGTGTTTAAGCGACTTGCTCACTCCTGAACACCTGGTCTCCCTCGACATGCCAGGGCCCTCAGTCCCTGCTTGCTTGCTACGTGCTATCAGAGTCTGATGACACCTGGCCAGTCCTATATAAAGGGGAAGTGGTAACTGATGGCCTTGCTCTGCCCAAGCTGCTGCTGTGAAACCTGCCTGGAAGACACTGACAGCCACTCTAGCCCTCCCTTGTGCTGAGGAGAAAGGCTCCAGCTCTCTAAGAGCAGTGATTACAGGAACAACAGCTCACCCTTCTGTCAGCTGAGCCATCCCCAGCCTGGAGGGGTGAGATGCCACCTCCACTAACCTCCTTTTTTGGCTAGGAATATCCATTTTCTTCCTCATTGAGTCTGAGGAGGTAGCACTAGAAAAGCTTACTTATGCTTTTATCATTCGGATCTCTGGGTAAATTCTTACTCACCTAGAGACAAAAAGAACCTGCTCTAAATGCCATCTTAGGCGCAAAAATTAGGTATAAGCAGACAAAGAGAAGGCTGAAATATGGGTCTGCCTGAGAAGATGGTGGAAGGGGATTGCAAGTAGAGACTGACAGCCCCAAAAACTTGGAGAGACCCCAGACAAGTCAATCAGAAGTGCCCAGGGTAACCTTCCCATAGAATTTTCTGCCACAATGGAAATGCTCCGTGACTTTATGTCCAATGTGGTAGCCATGAGCCATGTGTGTGTCTCTGGAGCACCTGAAATGTAGTTAGTGTGACCAAGAAACTGAGTTTCTAATTTTGATTTGAATTAGTTTGAATCTGAAGAGCCACATATGTATTACTGTATTAGACAGAAAGCTCTAGAAAAACGCTAAACTAAACTGAAAAAAAAAAAAATGAGTGCTGTCAGTGAGGGACAACCACCACTAGAGGCTTTCAGCAGGTTCTGAGCCAAGTTTCGAAATTTGCATGGGCCAAGCTTCAGCGGGCCAGGGGAAGTGGAGTTTCTACCTGAAGCTGAGGGGAAATCCAGCTCCATCTCCATGAAAATAGTATTTTCTAGGTACCCAGAGAAGAGGTTAAAGATAGATGTAAAGAAGCCATCACTGTGTTGTTTATTATAACCCAAACACTGGAAGTAATAGGATCAATACAATAAAAACTGCTGAGCACATATGAGAGAACATTATACGAACATTAAAAATCATGTTTTTAAAATTTATTTGATCACATAAGTGAAAAAATAGAACATAAAAAATATGTATACATCATGATCAAAATTTCACAGAGGTAAATACACTATGTATACATGTATAGAAAACAGCTTAGAATGAAATATACTAAACTATCAACAGGAGTCATTTCTAGGTGGTAAACTTTTGAATACTTTTACTTATTTTTTATATTTTTTGCATATTTCCAAATTTTCTGTAATGGTCATTTGTTATTTTATACCCCAAAAAAGTCCTATTTAAAGGATGTTCTAAAGAGCTTTTAATAGTGTAGCAAATGCAACTTATTAATAAGCAAACAAAGCAAGATATCATATTGTACATGTAAGTTCTATCGTAAGTACATAAACCATATGTGGAGAAAAGATTGGAATGTTTGCAACGCTCTCGTAAAATTACATACCTTTCTACTACAGTACGCTTTTCTATAGCCATCTTTTCTGCAATTAGATGTGTATTATTTTCTAACACGGAGGTGGAGAACTCTAACCCCAAATATTTAAACAACATGTTCAGGCCCTTCCCCCAACGCTGGGTAGACTTGAGCCTTGCTCCTCCCACAGCCTCTTGGGGACACAGTGGCAGCTGCTCGCCCAGCACCCTCAGTGGGCTCCTGACACTCCTAGTGCCGAAGTGGATGGCTACTCACCCTTTGGGGCTGACCCTTTCTCCTCCATCCCCTCCTACTCCATTACCACAGCGATTCATTGAAAGAGATCAATAAATATGAAAAACAATTGATTTTCTACTTCCCTCCACCCGCTTCTTTCTCTGAGTAAGTCTGTCTGACATGCATAACGGGAATCAACCCAGAGAGGAAGTGCTGCGGCTTCCCTGGCGGGACATTGTGCTCTCTCTCCCTCTCGGAGGGCCCCTCCCTCTGCACTTTCAGCGATTTCAAGATCCGAGCATTACTCTTTATCAACTTGGCAGATGCTATTGCCTCTTCCGGCTCACAAGCATCCGTGCTGGGCTCCTCTTGTCTGCTTCCTCTCCTGCTAAAATCCCAATACCAGCAACTGACCCAGGGCCCGCCGGAGGCTCAGGCTGCAACTGCACTACCCAGTCCTGGGAGGATAGAAGACTATAGCAGCTGGTTCATCAGGTTTGATGGTGCACCCCAGAACCTTCCCTTAAGGAAGGAGAATTCTCCAATAGATTCCCCTCTCAGTAAAAAACCTCATTCCCTTCATCTCAAAACAGAGGAGCTCAGAGTTGTAAGTGGACCCGAGTTAAGTGGGAATACCACCGAACCACATTCCTCTGGAGACCAGTTTTATACAGTAGACAGAACACTGGCATTTACAGGCTTCTCATTTGCTATTTTGACCCAGGAGGTTCATTACCCAAAGTAATCTGCAATTTTACTAAGGCATGAATTTAAATTGTTTTTGCTGCATGGTTGATAAGGCAAAAGAAAACTGAAGGCGTGTCAATAATGAAATGGTCATTTGGAAGGGAAACTGAGGCATCAAGAGATGAAAGTATTGGTACAATGGGTCCTTAAAAGCTCCAATTTCAGCCGGGCGCAGTGGCTCAAACCTGTAATCCTAGCACTTTGGGAGGCCGAGGTGGGCGGATCACGAGGTCAGGTGTTCAAGACCATCCTGGCCAACATAGTGAAACCCTGTCTCTACTAAAAATACAAAAATAAATTAGCAGGGCATGGTGGCAGGCACCTGTAGTCCCAGCTACGGGAGGCTGAGGCAGGAGAATGGCGTGAACCCGGGAGGCGGAGCTTGCAGTGAGCCGAAATGGTGCCACTGCACTCCAGCCTGAGGGACGGAGCCAGACTCTGTCTCAAAACGAAACAAAACAAAAATGCTCTAATTTCAGACCCACAGCAGAGCATTCAGAATGGTTGAAACAGAAGCTGATCTGAATTTATTAAAATGTCAGTTTCTTGATATAGTGGTCTCTTCAACATAGTCTTAATTGCCGGCCTCCCACCAATTTGGAAAACACACATACACACACACACACACACACACACACACACACACACACACACAGTTTATTCATACCTTTAAACTACACTGCTTGCCCTTAAAGTTCTCCATTCATTCAACCTCCTAACTGTGAAATTCAAATGACTCCCATTGGGTCCTAATGGCCCTGGTCCCAGATCACCAAAACAGTGACTGTGATGGTTAGTATTCAGTGTCGACTTGATTAGATTGAATAATACAAAGTATTGTTCCTGGGTGTGTCTGTGAGGGTGTTGCCAAAGGAGATTAACATTTGAGTCAGTGGACTGGAGAGGCAGACCCACCCTCAATCTTGGTGGACACCATCTAATCAGCTGCCAGCCTCGCTAGAAAAAAGCAGGCAGAAGAAGGTGGAATTAGCAGACTTGCTAAGTCTGCTGGCCTTCATCTTTCTCCTGTGCTGGATGCTTCCTGCTCTTGAACATCAGACTCCAAGTTCTTCAGCCTTTGGACACTTGGATTTAATGCCAGTGATTTGTCAGGCCTTTGGCCACAGACTGAAGGCTGCACTGTTGGCTTCCCTACTTTTGAGGTTTGGGGACTCAGACACGCTTCCTGGCTCCTCAGCTTGCAGACAGTTTATTGTGGGGAACTTCACCTTGTGGTCATGTGAGTCAATTCTCCCCTTCATATATCCATATATCCTATTAGTTATGTCCCTTTACAGAACCCTAATACAGGAACCCTCTAGGAAACACTGCTCCTGGTGGACATCTGTGAGTATGGCATCGAACTACTGTGGCCAAATGGACCCCTCCTCATCCATTAATCTTTCTTCTTATTTTCATCTGCCTCAAACCATCTCCATATTTCCCTCCTTACCCCTGTTTACCTAAACTTTCTTGGCACAGCATGGGCCAGCCTGTGACACTGGTGAGCACAAATTACATCTCAAGGAGTGGGGACATGCCACCCTGGGCCCAAAGCACAAGCCACATATTCTGCAGGAAGAGCACACACCCCCTTTTGGATACAGTGCATAATTTCTTCCTATGTGTGCACTTGGGACTAGAACTCCTTAATGCTTGGCTTACCAGTCAAGTGGTAGGAAACCGAGCAGATGGAAGACAAGTGGGGCCCAGGTGCATGGAGGAGGGCTGAGTCAGGAAGTAGGAAGAGGAAGAGCATTTGGGGAAGAAGCAGGACTTGAGCAGTAAGAGTCATTCAGTGAGATTCATTTCGGGGCACCAAGTGAAACTTTGTCAGTCCCCCAGCTGATGACACAAACTGCGTCATTACAAATTCATTTCTGTAGCTCAAGGTTTAAATCTGCTAAAATGCAAATGTCTTGGTAACACTTTAAAAAGAGGTCAGTGTTTTATTCAGCTGTGAATGTGCCTCCGCTTCCTGGAGGCTGGCTTTGATCAAAAACAGGAGAGGAGTAGGCACCTTGAGCGAGGAGGGGGCCAATAACCAGGGGGAGCTGAGAGAGCCTAGCAGCTGGGAAGGATGGGCAGCTCACCATGCACCACACAGCTGCTCCCCAAAAGTCAACCTCAACCTCTTCATCTTTTGCTTTCTTTTGATTCTCTTTCCTCTATTCTGCATCTTTTCCCTTTCTCCACATATGAATCCCCATTCCAGCCAGGATGGCTAGAGGTTTCCTAACTTCTCTGTCTCATAGCGTAACCGGGACACGTGTCCTCAGGACTTCCTGGGGCAGTTTTTAAATAAACTCTCCTTTAACACTCTCCAGTTCAGTAGCTGTATTAGTCTGTTCTCACACTGCTATAAAGAACTACCTGAAACTCGGTAATTTATGAAGAAAAGAGATTTAATTGGCTCAGGGTTCTGCAGGCTGTCCAGGAAGCAGGGCTGGGGAGACGTCAGGAAACTTTCAATCATGGCAGAAGGCAAAGGGGAAGCAGGCACGTCTTACATGGCCAGAGAAGGAGGAAGAGAGAGCAGAGAGAGGTGCTACACACATTTAAACAACCAGATCTCGTGAGAACTCATTCAGTATCATGAGAACAGCAAGGGGGAAATCCGCCCCCATGATCCAAACACCTCCCACCAGGCTCATCCTCCAACACTGGGGATCACAATTCAACATGAGATTTGGGCAGGGACAAAAATCCAAACCACATCAGTAGCTTTGTTTTTCTTCCCTCCCTATTTCCTACTTTTCTTTCATCCTCCTTTTTAGTTCCTCTCCCTCCCTCTATTCATCTTTCCATCAATATTGATTAGGTGCCTGTTTACATGGTAGGCATGGGGAAGTATAAAGACGTGTAATACACAAACTAAGCCATCATTCTCCTTTCATTCAAAATTCACTTCAGAAGCTAAGCCCAAGCTTCGAGAGCAGTAAGCACATGGGCTTTAATTCTAGTTCCTCCTTTGACCCCTCCACTGCCTTCTCTCAGTGGACCTCAAGCAATTAAATCAGCCTCAATGCCTTGGTTTCTCTATTCATAAACAGGGACAGGAGTAAAATAGAAGATCCTTATTTTTTCCTTCACAACCTCGAAGAGAAGCATATTCATTTGTCTATAGAAGCATACTCATTTGCATCCCTCTAGGAACTCACAGAAAACCAGGTGGCATTATTAAACATACCAGTGAAAGATACTTCAAAATTCAGAGAATGTCTTTCTATTTTGTATATTAATGCTTTGGTAAATCTACCCTAGAGATTATGTAATAATATCTCATTTTAAAGTAAACTGAATGCATTATTCTAGTTTAATGCAATCAAGTATTTAGGTATATATGTGACTTTTGTTTTTCCCATCTCATACTTTGAAAAAGAGCTTTCAATAAAGATTCCAAAAAAGGTTGCGTTTTTCCCCCTAGAATTTTCATTGTCTAATAATTATTATATCGCTCAAAGCATGAGTTATATCAAGGCTTTATGGATTTTTCTGAGTGGCAGCTTGCTGTGCCAGAAAGAGCATTAGATTGAAAATCATGAGACCTGGATTCTAGGTATAATATTGCTATTTACTAATTCTTTATCTTTTTAGTTAAAGTTCACTTGGTAACCAGTAATGGAAACCAGCTCTAAATGATCTTTATTTTTTATGAAAAATTTATTGGAAGACCTCTGGTGTATGAAATTGAAGGAGTTGGACAACCAAGATACGTGAAGAGAGGGCATGAGACTGGCTCCAGCACTCAGCATTAGGAGAGCATGGACTTCCTTCCAATTGTGCCACCCTTCACAGACCTACCCTCAAGAAGCCTTCAGCCTGAGTCCCTGTGTCAAATGTCAAACTCTTGAGAAAGAGACTGATAAGCTCAGCTCCAGGCCAGGAGAGAGAAGCTGCTATCTCTGGGGTCCAGGTCAGGAGGAATGACAGCCCAGATGTGGCCCTAAGGCCTCCCCCTATACTGCAGTCATTCTCAGGAATGAGGGACATCAGTAGAGCTGGGAAGGCCTGATATGGTTTGGTTGTGTACCCACCCAAATCCCATCTTGAATTGTAGCTCCCACATGTCATGGGAGGGGCCCGGTGAAAGGTAATTGAATCATGGGGGTGGGTCTTTCCTGTGCTGTTCTCATGATAGTGAATAAGTCTCACAAGGTCTGATGGGTGGGTTCCCCTGCACGAGCTCTTTCTTGCCTACCACCATGTAAGGTGTCCCTTGCTCTTCTGCCAGGATTGTGAGGCCTCCCCAGCCATGTGAACTGTGAGTCAAATAAATCTCTTTCCTTTATAAATTACCCAGTCTTGGGTATATCTTTACTAGCAGCCTGAGAACGAACTAATACAAAGCCACTCCAAGAGGCCTCTGCTAGTGTCTTTGGACCATTATCCAGTCCCTGGGCCTCTGTTCCTTCTGTAAATGCCAGAAGTTTGACTAGATTATTTGAGATCCCTCCTAGCTTCTTGATCCTATGGTTCGTGGTGGCAGTCTCTAGCGCTTCTTGAAAGTAATAATGGGACTCTTTGGACATCTTTCACTATTTCCAAAAATGAAACAGAAATTTTTATGAGAGACAGGTTTGCCCGGGCACACACACACACACACACACACACACACACACACACACACAAAAAAGATGTTTCAATTTATGGCCTAGAATTAGGTCAACTCAGTAGGATAGCAATGACGTTTTACTGATCAGAAGCTCTGATTGGCAGCTAAATTTTGATTAACATAAGATGGAATAATAATCATTGTTTAATCAATGTATCTTGATTGAAAAAAATGTCTTGTGAGATCACTTAGAAGTTAAAAGCATTGGCATCCTTCAGGTATGTTGCAAGAGGAAGCTTAATTTATTTTTGCAAAGTTAGAGTACATTTCCTCACCCATACCCACAGACACCTACAGGAGAACTTGGAAAATAAGGAGCTGGTGTCTGCCTTTACTTAGCCTCCAGAATAAAAAGCCCACATGTCTCCAGTCATGGCGTCAACACCCGAAGTTTTTGTAAAAGCCCATATGCATTTAGCCATGGTGTTAACACTCAGAGTAAGAAGGTGAGCTTCATCCGTAGGCCTTTGTAAGGAGAAGGCTACATTTCATCTCAGAAAAGCTACCACCAATGTGCCTACCCTCTCTAAAGAAACTCAGAAGGAGAACTCGAGGCCTAATAAATATGCGCCACTTTTGCTCATTGTCTGGACATTAACCATTAAAACACCTTTAAAATGACAGAGAGCCATAATATATTATTTTGTCTTAAAGAAAGAATAGATTTAGGACTAGTCATATTCTTCCTGTAGCTAGTGTTTTGTCCACGGATCCGTCACCTCTGCCTCTGAGCTTCAGTTTCCTCCTCTGTAGACTGAGAAGCTGAATATGAGGCTAAGATTCTTTCTAGCTCGCATTTTCTGTGTTCCAAAAACATGATGCATTACTTGAGCTCTTCCTATGTGCCTGGCACTATTCTAGGTGATTATAAATATATAGTACGTCCTTTAATCTCCAACAACAATGCACCCTTTTCATCCCGGTTTTATGAAAAAGGAAACAGATCCACAAAGAGGCCAAGCTAGGGAGGAACTGAGTCAGATGTCTGTATCCTGAAAGTTACTCTGAGCCTGATCCGCTCAGGCACTGGAAGCTTCCCTACATCCCCTTTCTCCAATTTCTTCAACACAACCTGAGCAGACGCTTGCATGTGCAGTTCTTTTCATCTTTCCCCTGACATCACCCCAATCACCTAAGTTACTTGTCTCTGAATTGCCTTCAATTTGTCTTCATCTTTCTAGAACAGAACAGATGATGGCAATGCACCTTGCAGGTGCAGTTTCCTTGGGGACCTCTGAACAAGGAGGTAAACTTCTTCTGTGGAAGTCTCCTATAGAAGAGCAGAGAGTCTGTCTGGATGGTGCTGCCTAAGAGGCAAGAAACCACAGGACCCAAAAATAGCCACGGAGCACCACTGGGGATAAGTGCCCGATAAATGAAGGGGTAGGGAAATACAGCCCAGGGAAAAAGGTTAAAGAAATTGGAATTTGCTCACATAAACATAGTAAAACTGATCAATATTGGGAGACACTTCTCCATGGGACTCAGCTTTTTGCATGTCTTGAAAGCAAGGTGTTATCTTATGTTCTAGATTACCTTTTCAAGAGTATTTGTGTACAAACATCCCTGGAAGATAAGACGGGGTCTCACTCCAGAGTGAAGAACAGGAATGTTTACTGCCCATTAGAAAAGATTTGGATTCTCTAAGCTCAGGGTTTCTCTCTTACAATAAAACTTGCTCTGTGTACCAGTTGTTATCTGTCCATCTTCATTCCCACTTTGTGCGAAGTGGGTCCAGGGAACCAACACAAATAAGCTGACAACTTGGCTACTGCTTTTGCTGTGAGTAATAAAGTCTTTCATCTCTGATCCAGGAATCTCATGTCTTACAACAACTTGAACAATAACAGGCTAACTATTACATTTTAAGTAAAGTAAAATCTCAGATCCTTCACAACTCTTGGCATTAATAGACTTGAGAACAAATTTCAATAAAAATAATAGTATATCTTCAAAGAGAGGTCAATAAACTTTATTTCTTGCTTCCTGGAAACTCAAGAATATCCTCTTCTACAGTAGAAAATGAGATGTGGGTCCAGGCCTCTGGATTGCTAAATTTGCTAATACTTATATAGCTTGCCAAGGGCAATTTTGGAATCTCCTATCCCAGAATATTTTAAAGGATTATCTAGATACCTATCCATGTGATATAGATCAGGCCTACACACACTTGAATGCAAAGGCAAAGGCAGGCACTGTCATGGCACTAGCAACGCTGTAATGTCTTAAAAAGCAATTCTGTTCATGCACAGGCCCTTAGCTTGGTTCTTTTTTCACATGAAATATCCACAACCCATGAGGCTTTCTCCACTGAATTAGCTCAAAGTTGGTCAACCCTAGTCAAAGTCTCGATGGTTCCCATGACCCAGTTAGTCCCATTTTTAAGAAGTGAATAAGCCTTTTTAAGAAGTGAATCCTACCTTTAGCTTAAGGCCTGCCTGGAGAAGCTGCTGATGAATTCGGAAGATCAACAGGATAGGGACTAGACGGTGCCAATCTCCAGGATCTAGAAGCTTGGGTTCCTGCCCTCCTCACTTCATGGTCCTTCCCTATTCTCTTCTCTTCCGTCTTCCCCAAAATGTCCTCATAGGCATGGCTTGAGGAATGACAAGTAAGGGATTGGGCAGCCCCAATGATTCATCATTTCTCAGATGGTTAAGTGAATGATGATGGCATGGAGCTCTGAGCACTATGGTCTGATATGCTCATCTCCTTGCTCAACACAGCACTTCCAATGGCCACTCCCGTACACATATCCTTTCTGATGATGACGTCAAAGGATTTCTCATGAAACTTGCTACACATATCTATATCATTAGCACTACTTTACCCTTGTACAGATCTTCACCTCTTGCAAAGCAGTGTTAACTCATTTGATTCCAAAACCCTATAGTCACGGCAAATATTATACCCATCTCACAGATAAAGAAATTGAAGCTTATAGAAGTTAAAAGTGTTGCTTGATGTCACAAGTTTGCTGTTATGTGACACTGTTAAAACGGAAACTGAAACTGAAACCAAGATGCCTCATTCCAGGTCCATGACCGTTTCTGTACAATGCAGGGGGGGATGCAGGCAGCAGCCAGGGATGAGATGGCCTCACTTTACAAAAAACAAGAATGATTTGTTCAAGGTCACATATCATGTGAGCTTCATTGATCCATACACCAGGAAACTACAGAAGGATTCATCTGTGCTCAGTCTTTTGCAATTTTAGTAGTTCGCAGAATGTTCTCGGGGAAAAGGAGAGAGAAGGCGAATGATCTGGGGACACTGACAAAGCAGCTTGCCCTAACAGTCCTGAGCCACAATGCCCAGAGCATGCCGCTGAGACCAGGGACTAGAAATGCCACCCTCAGCCCTCTGGCCAGGCCTTGCTCCTGACTGTCCAGCCAAAGCTGGCTCAGCTGCCTGGAAATCTTATGGCTCTGAGAAATGGCCATGAGTCAACCTGGTCTCTCCCCTGCCTTTGCCTCTGGAGCTTGTTTCAGATGGTAGCACTGCCCAGCACTATCTGGCAAGCTGCAGGGCTCTACGCCTGCTCCAGCCTCCATCACTACAAGAAAGCTACATTTTCTCTGTTAGCTGGGGCAATTGGCTGAGCCTGGGGAGAAGGAGACAGGGAAATGAGCCTGCTCAGTGGACACTCCACTTGCCAGGGCCCAAGGCATTAAAACATCCAACCATGTCAAATAATTCAAGGAGAAAATGTTTACAGACACAGAAAAACAGATTCTTCATCCTTCGAACCACTCCAGCTCCTGTATCTAATGCACCATTTCCATAGCATTAACAGAGAAAAGGCAGTGGGAAATATTGGTTATTGGATTCTTTTGTTAGAAAAGGCTCACTTGAAGCTGGCAGGTTTTATTATCTATCTGTGAGATGATCCTAGCCTTTAGATGGGTTTCTTTGCCTACCGAATGACCAGATGGAGAGAAACTCTGGAAAACACAGCACTTCTCAGATGATCTGAAAAATCTGAAGCAACCTACTTCAACATGAGCTATGGGTACAGGAGAAAGACGGAGGTCAATGCCATGAAGAGCACCATGGATGGGTGCAGCAGCTTCTAGAAGAACAAAAAGGAGATTGACAATCCCCAGCCCATGTGGGCCTGACCACCCATGCCACACACCTTGCACCAGCCCTCCGAGTCAGTACCACCACCCTGTTTTCCGTCCATCACATTCTCTTGCTTATTTCATTGGAGCCTCATTTGGCCCAGGTGTCTTCAGCAGCACTGTCCTGGATCGCCAGTGTCCCTCACCCTCTGGTCATTCCTCTAGAGGGCTCTTCACTCAGCAAAGTCAGAACTAGAGAGGACTTTAGAATTCCTTTGCTCCAGTTTCTTCACTTTATAGACAGAGAAGCTGAGACCCAGAGAAGTAAATTGACTTGTTCAAGGTTACCCAGCTAGAGTTGGGAGAATTATACCTAGAATTCATGCATCCTGGACACAAACCAATTATTCTTCCTACCACACCCCACCTCCTCTGGGCAGGCCTCCTTCCTGAAGCTGAAATGTAGGAACCAGATGCTGAAAACCCACAGTCCCACTAAACCTCGTCTCCCTTGCCTTGTCCTTAAGGAAAGAGAAAAATGAAGTCAGGTTAATGTTTTTCCATCCCAGTACTCTAGAAAAAAAGCTGGAAAGACCAAGAACTCCTCTTTAAAGTTTTCATTTCAGCCCCCAGAACCACATGGGCTGTTAGAAATAGAAGTGGACCACCCACATTTTTAAAAATCTTGCAGATAAATTAGGCAGGATCTGAAGGAAGTCACTTATATGTAGAAGGGGTAATAAAGTCAAGTAGGAGAGTTAGTTAACAGGCATCCTTCTGACTCTTAAGTTACATGATGCTAGGACTCTTGGAATTGGGAAGATTTGGCCTGGAGAACGTGAGGCTGAGGGAAATGAGACAAGACTTTCATAACTGACTTCCAGTTTCAAAAGAGTTATAGGCATAGACGCCCCAAGGGAAGACAAACAAAAAAGAAATAGGCTTTCGTTATATAAGGAAGATTCAGATCAGACTGCCTGAGAACTTCCAAACTGTAAACGCAGTAGGCAAGAAATCAAGAAAGAACACAAGGCAGGGAAACCAAATGTCTTGACCTCAGAATCCTTCTTTCAGCCCCATGGTGCTGGGACGAGGTGGTCCTATGGGGACCATGTTGATGATAAGAGGGGAAAATCATCAATGTGTGTATCAGGCCATTCTTGCCTTGCTATAAAGAGCTACCTGAGACTGGGTAATTTATAAAGAAAAGAGGTTTAATTTCTGCAGGCTGTACAGGAAGCATTACATAGGCATCTGCTTCTGGGGAGGCCTCAGGAAGCTTACAATCCTGGCAGAAGGTGAAGGGGGAAGAGGTATCTCCCATGGAAGGAGCAGGAGCAAGAGAGAGACGGAGGAGGTGCTACACACCTTTAAACAATCATATCTTGCAAGATCACTCACTATCCCAAGAACAGTACCAAGAGGATGGCACTAAACAATTTGAGAGAAACCACTCCCATGATCCAGTCACCTCCCACCAGGCCCCACCTCCAACATTGGAGATTACAGTCGAACATGAGATTTGGTTGGGACACAGATCCAAACTATATCAATGTGTTAAGATCATTGTAAAGCTGATCCTGCATCCCTGCTCAACTGGTCACACTGGGACCCTATCTCCCCATGACCAAGCTTCTCCAGCTCCCTGGGAAAGATAAAAAGATGGTCAGATGGTGCCATCTTCTCCAGCAAGTACAGCTTTGCTGGAGGGGAAGACAGGTTTAGCTCTCCCTCCTATTGTGGAATTGTTAAGTTATACATTTAATGGGGTGAGTCTGTGTCAGTAAGATCCAGGTTCTCAGCAGAAGGCTCAGGCACAGGCACGCTGGAGTGGCCTGTTTCCTGCACAGAGGGGCAATGTGTGCCCAGAAGAGCTGAGGGGTAAGGTAGGGGTGCGGAGTAGAGAAAATCCCAGCTGCAGTGCCCTCTCCTTTCCTCTTTTCTCTCGCTGTCTCCCTGCTCAGTGTCCACGCTAATGAAAATAGGCCTGCACAGCTTCTTCTGCAGCCCAAGAATTCATTCAGAGCAATTTGGAGCCAATTGAATGAACAGGAATAAACGAGCAGATATTGCAGTTTATGGCTAGCTGCTCCAAGGCCCCAGGCAGTGATAAGAGGCCAAGGTCCTTTTTATGCCCACAGCAAGAAGAGGGGTAGAATTTGGTCTTTTTAAGGGCAGTAAATAGGAGGCACAGTCACAGGAATAGGGTGGGTAATTATGCTCTGTGCTAATACAGGGCTGTGGCCATGCCACCCAGACCTGAGAAATCGTTAAGTGATTGAGTAAAAGGCTGAAACAGTGGGAGACAGTGATTGCTTGGTTAGGCCCATGGATAGACAGGGATGAAGTGTCCTCATGGCAGGGAAAGCCAATTGCTACTTCTGGTCAACCTTGGCTGTTGCCAGACTCTGTCCCAACATTTATTCAGTCTCCCTAGGCAGCAGAGAAAACAAGTATCTCTCTCTCTCTCTCTCTCTCTCTTTCTCATACACACACATACACAGAAACACAGAGAGACACGATTCCCTGAAATGGTACTTGCCCTCTGACCCCCCCTTCCTCCACCACCACTGCTGGGAGGCATACAGTGATGCTGAAGGCTTCCTTAGAGTTTTCTCTCCTCCCCTGTACAAGGAGAAAGAATGGGTTTGCCTTGGTGTCTGCATGACCTGTCACCAGCTCTTCCTTGTGAGCCAATGACAGTAATTTCCAAGATGACTGCTGAGGATCACGGGAATATCTGTGGCTTTGGAATAGAAGTTTCCTCTAAGCCAAGTAAATAGCTCTTCTTAGGGCTGGAGTCACAGTCTTGGACTCAGAACTGGAGACAGTGTTTAACAGATATGGTTGACCTTGACCAAGCATCTATACCTCAGTGAAGCATCTTAGGTAGAGACCCCCAGGATCAGCACAAAGAAGAAACAACATCTTTACTAGGACATCCTACATCCTTAGGCATTTTCTCCCCCTCCACTACTCTGAGAATAAAATCAAAGATAGTGTTTTCCTTCAAACCCTACCACACACATACTTTGTTCTGCTTTGTAGTTGTAGCACTGAAGCTATAAAAATGAATAAGATTTTATTCCTGCTCTCAAGAAACAGAAGTCTTACTATGGAGATAAATAGGTAAACAGATCATTTCTACCTATAACACAGAAGATTCCATGTTGGAAATGGGTACAGGGTATTAGACGAGCCAGAGAGTGGCTAATCCTGCCACATGGCATCACATGGGCTAAGTCTTGAAAGATTAAGACCAGCAATTAGCCAAGAATAGGCAAACAGGACTGCACTGGTTGTTCGAGGCAGAGAAAACAGCACAAGCCAAAGCGTGAAGGTAGAAAATTGTATGGCTTATTTGGAGGATTACTGTTGGCCCAGTATTAGGAAAACATAAGGTGTGGTGCAGATAGATGGGCCAGATGAGATCAGATCTGGGAATGCCCAGACACCATGCTAGAAAACACAGGCTATTCAATAAATCATGAGTGCCAATGAAGGCCTTCAAACTAGTGTGGGAGGGGCAGGGAAGAGGGTGGATGTGGCCAGATTTGCATTTTTGGAGAAGGGGTTTGAGGGAGCCTGGGAACAAGGAGACCAGTTAGGAAGTTGTGATTAAAAAAAAAAAAAGCCCAGTCCAGAGGAGATGAGGCATAATGAAAGTCTGACCTAGGGCAGTTGACTTTAGAGTGTAGAAAAGGGAAAGGTTTTAGGGAATTCTTAGGAGAACGAGTTGGTGCTTGATTGGATGTGGATTATGACAAAGTCCCAAAAGTGAGGCTGATGACCAGATTTCAGGCCTAGATGAGCCTGGGTGGGACTGACCAGGAGGAGGACAAAGGCTTGGGAGAGGAAGAGATGGTTCCACTTATCAGGTGAAGCCCAAGAACTTGGGGGGTATCCTGGTGGAGAAATTTCCAGGAAACGCTGAGTCCATGTCACAGCCCCCTGCCACTGTGCAGCTTGGTGGCTTAAAGGAAGGCATTTCATCTCTCTGGGCTTCAGTGCCTGATGCGTAAACTGCAATACTCACTCTCCCCAACTCATCTTCTGTAAATAGATTGCAAAGACCAAATATGAAAATGTATTTCAAGCACTTCGGAAATAAAGCTGCTATATAAACACAATGGATTTAAACAGTTTCTGTATTGGGCATTCTCAGGTTTCCTATTGCAGCGAAATGATTTAAAAGAATGAACTCACTTTGTGATAGGTCTGCTCTTTTGACTTTTAAGCGATGTTTGAAAGATATATGAGTCTACAAGTGTGATTTGCTTGACTTGAACTCTTTTCCTCTTCAGTGTGGCGGAGAGGCAGGGATGCATTTCACAGAGCACATGAGCAACTCGGAGGGACCTGGGAAGCCATGTGGATGATGGCTTGCTTTACAGAAGAGGACACCAGGCCCAGAGAAAGGAAGAGACTCCCTGGGACAGCATGGGCAGCCAGTGGCAAAGCCAGGCCCCACGTGCTGATCCCCCCTTCCCCGCAGCCCTCCCTGTGTGGCAGGGTTGGTACCGATGCGATACCGCAGCCACAGCCCTGCCCCCATCAACCCACTGGGCCGCCTGTGGGCCTCTGCTTTTCAAAGGAAGAAAGAGCTATTTGGGATAATGGTCGCAGAGCCCTCTGAAGTTCCAAAGAGTTGGAAAAAATACATCTATAAGACCCATATTAATGAGTCTCTCCCTGTTCATTTCAAGCCCGGAACATTTTCTAGATTTAAATAATGCACGACTGAATATGGATGGGATCAGTGACTCAGAGCAGCAGGGTGGAGATGTGGGATTGTTAATAAATTATAGCCCTTGGGCCAGAGTGGGGTGCAAAAGGAAACAGAAGAAGCACAGAAGACAAGATAAATGAGCCTTCAGATGGGAAGGGACAGGGCTGGGTGCAGGAAGAGGCTGCCCTGGACATGGGCAGAGCCTACAGCTCCTATCCCGGTGTGAGCCGGGACAGGATGACCAGATGGCACCAAGAAGGGTAAGGGGAGGACCTGGGCATGCCCAAGATGTTCAGACCTCCAGGACCTGATCCAATGTGAGGATGTGTGGACCCTTCAGTCGTCTATAGGGAGCCCACACGCAGGAAGTTCCCTGAGGCTGATCCACAAAGCTCAGCTCCTGGGAGATGGTTTTCCCTAAAGGGACTGTGGGGTGATATGCATGTGCAAAGCAGCACGCACCACGTGGGCCTCTTGGCACACTCATATTTAAAGGATCAGAGAATTCCTGCTGTATCAACCTGGCTTGTGCCACTTCCCAAAGCTACCTAACCACAGAACCACTTCCTCACAGACCTGGCCTTGGAAGATACAGCTGGGGACCATACCCTGGCCCTCCTTCCTGTCCTCAGGTGGCCTCTGCTCCTGAAATGACATCATGTTTTCCTCTTCTATGGTAGCTCTAGGTACTGGGGTTCCAGGAGCCTTACTAAGTACTTAAGCAGTTCAACTTGTTTGGTATAAATTTGGGCCACTCCAAGCACCCAAAGTGAAAAGTCCAGATTTCTGGTGAGGATGCAGATGTGAATTCCATTTAACCCAATGCAGCAAGTGTGTCCTGAATACTACGTACTCAGCCCCATTGTGAATACAAGACAAATACAGTCTCTGCTGTGACCATAATCTAGAAGAAGGGGCAAGCCTTCTCCTTTGGGGGGTTCAAGAGGCAGGTTCTATAGATGTTTAAAAAAGGGAGAGAGAAGTCAGGAAGCCTTTTTTTTATTGTGCCAAAATAAGCATACCATAAAATGTATGATCTTCACCATTTTTTAAAAAAATTATTATTATACTTTAAGTTTTAGGGTACATGTGCACAACGTGCAGGTTTGTTACATATGTATACATGTGCCATGTTGGTGTGCTGCACCCATTAACTCGTCATTTAGCATTAGGTATATCTACTAATGCTATCCCTCCCCACCTCCCCACCCCACAACAGTCCCCGGTGTGTGATGTTCCCCTTCCTGTGTCCATGTGTTCTCACTGTTCAATTCCCACCTATGAGTGAGAACATGTGGTGTTTGGTTTGTCCTTGCGATAGTTTGCTGAGAATGATGGTTTCCAGTTTCATCCATGTCCCTACAAAGGACATGAACTCATCATTTTTTATCGCTGCATAGTATTCCATGGTGTATGTGTGCCACATTTTCTTAATCCAGTCTATTATTGTTGGACATTTGGGTTGGTTCCAAGTCTTTGCTATTGTGAATAGTGCTGCTATAAACATACGTGTGTATGTGTCTTTATAGCAGCATGATTTATAATCCTTTAGGTATATATCCAGTAATGGGATGGCTGGGTCAAATGGTATTTCTAGTTCTAGATCCCTGAAGAATCGCCACACTGACTTCCACAATGGGTGAACTAGTTTACAGTCCCACCAACAGTGTAAAAGTGTTCCTATTTCTCCACATCCTCTCCAGCACCTGTTGTTTCCTGACTTTTTAATGATCACCATTCTAACTGGTGTGAGATGGTATCTCATTGTGGTTTTGATTTGCATTTCTCTGATGGCCAGTGATGATGGGCATTTTTTCATGTGTTTTTTGGCTACATAAATGCCTTCTTTTGAGAAGTGTCTGTTCATATCCTTTGCCCACTTTTTGATGGGGTTGTTTTTTTCTTGTAAATTTGTTGGAGCTCATTGTAGATTCTGGATATTAGCCCTTTGTCAGGTGAGTAGGTTGCAAAAATTTTCTCCCATTCCATAGGTTGCCTGTTCACTCTGATGCTAGTTTCTTTTGCTGTGCAGAAGCTCTTTAGTTTAATTAGATCCCATTTGTCAATTTTGGCTTTTGTTGCCATTGCTTTTGGTGTTTTAGACGTGAAGTCCTTGCCCATGCCTATGTCCTGAATGGTATTGCCTAGGTTTTCTTCTAGAGTTTTTATGGTTTTAGGTCTAACATGTAAGTCTTTAATCCATCTTGAATTAATTTTTGTATAAGGTGTAAGGAAGGGATCCAGTTTCAGCTTTCTACATATGGCTAGCCAGCTTTCCCAGCACCATTTATTAAATATGGAATCCTTTCCCCATTGCTTGTTTTTGTCGGGTTTGTCAAAGATCAGATAGTTGTAGATATGAGGCCTCTGTTCTCTTCCGTTGGTCTATATCTCTGTTTTGGTACCAGTACCATGCTGTTTTGATTACTGTAGCCTTGTAGTATAGTTTGAAGTCAGGTAGCGTGATGCCTCCAGCTTTGTTCTTTTGGCTTAGGATTGACTTGGCGATGTGGGCTCTTTTTTGATTCCATATGATCTTTAAAGTTGTTTTTTCCAATTCTTTGAAAGTCATTGGTAGCTTGATGGGGATGGCATTGAATCTATAAATTACCTTGGGCAGTATGGCCATTTTCATGATATTGATTCTTCCTACCCATGAGCATGGAATGTTCTTCCATTTGTTTGTATCCTCCTTTATTTCACTGAGCAGTGGTTTGTAGTTCTCCTTGAAGAGGTCCTTCACATCCTTTGTAAGTTGGATTCCTAGGTATTTTATTCTCTTTGAAGCAATTGTGAATGGGAGTTCACTCATGATTTGGCTCTCTGTTTGTCTGTTATTGGTGTATAAGAATGCTTGTGATTTTTGTACATTGATTTTGTATCCTGAGACTTTGCTGAAGTTGCTAATCAGCTTAAGGAGATTTGGGGCTGAGACAATGGGGTTTTCTAGATATACAATCATGTCATCTGCAAACAGGGATAATTTGACTTCCTCTTTTCCTAACTGAATACCCTTTATTTCCTTCTCCTGCCTGATTGCCCTGGCCAGAATTTCCAACACTATGTTGAATAGGGGCGGTGAGAGAGGGCATCCCTGTCTTGTGCCAGTTTTCAAAGGGAATGCTTCCAGTTTTTGCCCATTCAGTATGATATTGGCTGTGGGTTTGTCATAGATAGCTCTTATTGTTTTGAGATAGGTCCCATCAATATCTAATTTATTGAGAGTTTTTAGCATGAAGGTTGTTGAATTTTGTCAAAGGCCTTTTCTGCATCTGTTGAGATAATCATGTGGTTTTTGTCTTTGGTTCTGTTTATAAGCTGGATTACATTTATTGATTTGCGTATGTTGAACCAGCCTTGCAACCCAGGGATGAAGCCCACTTGATCATGGTGGATAAGCTTTTTGATGTGCTGCTGGATTCGGTTTGCCAGTATTTTATTGAGGATTTTTGCATTAATGGTCATCAAGGATATTGGTCTAAAATTCTCTTTTTTGGTTGTGTCTCTGCCAGGCTTTGGTATCAGGATGATGCTGGCCTCAAAAAATGAGTTAGGGAGGATTCCCTCTTTTTCTATTGATTGGAATAGTTTCAGAAGGAATGGTACCAGCTCCTCCTTGTACCTCTGGTAGAATTCGACTGTGAATCCATCTGGTCCTGGACTTTTTTTTGGTTGGTAAGCTATTGATTACTGCCTCAATTTCAGAGCCTGTTATTGATCTATTCAGAGATTCAACTTCTTCCTGGTTTAGTCTTGGGAGGGTGTATATGTCAAGAAATTTATCCATTTCTTCTAGATTTTCTAGTTTATTTACATAGAGGTGTTTATAGTATTCTCTGATGGTAGTTTGTATTTCTGTGGGATTGGTGGTGATATCCCCCTCATCATTTTTTATTGCATCTATTTGATTCTCTCTTTTCTTCTTTATTAGTCTTGCTAGTGGTCTATCAATTTTGTTGATCGTTTCAAAAAACCAGCTCCTGGATTCATTAATTTTTTGAAGGGTTTTTTGTGTCTCTATTTCCTTCAGTTCTGCTCTGATCTTAGTTATTTCTTGCCTTCTGCTAGCTTTTGAATGTGTTTGCTCTTGCTTTTCTAGTTCTTTTAATTGTGATGTTAGGTTGTCAATTTTAGATCTTTCCTGCTTTCTCTTGTGGGCATTTAGTGCTATAAATTTCCCTCTACACACTGCTTTGAATGTGTCCCAGAGATTCTGGTATGTTGTGTCTTTGTTCTCACTGGTTTCAAAGAACGTCTTTATTTCTGCCTTCATTTCATTATGTACCCAGCAGTCATTCAGGAGAGGAACCATTTTTAAGTATACAGTTTAGTGGCATTAAATACATTCACGATGTTGGGCAGCCATTGCCAGAACTCTGTTCATCTTCCCAGACTGAAACTCTGTGCCCATTACTCCACTAGCTCTCCACTCTCCACCCCAGCCCCTGGCAGCCTCCATTCTACTTTCTATCTCTATGGATCTGACTACTCGAGGGACCTCATATGAGTCACATCTTTCAGTATTGTCTTTTTTGAGACTGGCTTATTTTACTTCGCAGAATGTCCCCAAGTTTCATTCATGTTGTAGCATGTATCAAAATTTCCTTCCTTTTTTTTCATGAGATAGGGTCTCACTCTCCTGCCCAGGCTGGAGTGTGATCATGCAGTGGCACAATCACAGTTCACTGCCACCTTGACCTCCTGAGCTCAAGTGATCCTCCCACCTCAGCCTCCCAAGTAGCAGGAACTACAGATGCACGTCATCACACCCAGCTAGTATTTCCTTCCTTTTAAAGGTTGAGTAATATTCCATTGCACAAACAGACCACATGTTGTTGATCTGGGTAGCTTTCCTGCAGAAGGCAGGTGGCAAGTTTTCCAAGGGCAGGAGAGAGAAGATGACAATTCAGGTGTGGATAGTCAAGGGTGGGGACCCAAGCTCGACAGCTCCATACAGAATCCTCTCAGGCACATGGAAATGAACTGGCTGAGGGGATGCCCATGCATAGCTGTGTGACAGTAGCCACTAAATCCTCAGCCTGCAGGGAAATGAGGAGGTGGCAGAGCCTCCAGAGCCTGGCAAGGACATTGAGTAATCCCTCTGCATTGCTCAAAAAAAAAAAAAAAAAAAAAAAAAACTAGTTATGGGTGGGTGGACAGCCCTCCCTCCTGCTCCTGGGAATCTCTGATTCTAAGGTAGATTCTGGAAGAATTGCTCAATTGAGAGTAATCAGGACACGTTTATTACAGAAGATGGAGTGACCCTGTATTCAGTGATTCCCAGCAAACATAATGGCTTCTCACAATCTGCCCCCTGAAGGAAGTCATCCCACTTGTTAACCAAATAACACAGCCATCAGGGCCCAGGCTCTTTCCCTTGGATCATGCTCTCAGTGAGGTCCTGGAAGTCTGTTGTGTCACAGAGAGGACCAGCTGCTCTATGCTGAAGGCATTTAAAATGCAACTTGACCACAACCTCCATGACCCTGCCCATGGCCCAGGCCAGGTGACCCAGGGACTTTCTCCATCTTCCCTTTGGGGAGCAGGGCTCTGGCCCCATGGGCCTGTCTCCTGCTTCCCTCTACACTGAACAATGGCCCTCTCATTAGTGGGCCGCCTTCCCTGTCCACGGGCCTTTATTACAGTAACTATGGAGTCAGCCACTGCACTTCTGACAAGAAGGAAAAGAGCAATTAGGGGCTTTAGTCTCTGCCTTGCGGCCTGGCTGACATCATCCTCCCTTCCTCCACCTCCCCGCTCATCATTAACCCCCTTCTCTCCCTGCTGCCTCCTGGTCAGGAAGTCAAGCCACGGATACACAGAGGAAGGAATAATGAGTTGCAGCCCCCACATTCAAAGAGGCCAGGGCCCTGGGGATACTGGGAGAGGGAGGAAATGCCAGGCAGCCCAGAGTCCACAGAGACCCGGGTAATCGCTGAGGTCACTGGGGCAGCTCACTACCCCTCCTCTGCCAGACCTGGCTCCACAGCCATCATTCACCTGGATTCTAGCACATTAGAAGCCTGCAGGGTTGGGGCCAGTGGCCACTGCTGCTCTCTGACCCATCCCCACCATACATCCCACTGTGACCCACCCAGCCTTGTCCCAGGTGTGGCCAAGCGCTGAGAAGGCAGGAGACAAGGTGAAAACCCAATGGACGTTGGCCATTCCCAGGGCACCAAAATAATCGCCAGATCTTAGAGGATGTCAGGAATTCTTCGAGCCTTTCTTGAGTGCCTACTGTGTGCTAGAAACTGAGGACAGGACATAATAGAGGCGGACCCTCAGGGAATTTCCATGTCCTCAGGGAAATTCAGACAGACATTAAGCCAGGCAGCAGGAGGAGCATGCTGCATGCTCCATGGACAGCACAGGCAGGTTGCCAGGACAGCCTCTAAGAGGGGCATCTAACCCAGTGCTGAGCATCAGGAAAAGCTTCCTGAAGAAAGTAAAGTTTTGGTTAAAGCCAGAAAGATGAGCAGAAGTTAGCTATGGGAAGTGGGTGGTGGGGTTGGTGTGTGAAAAGGCCTTACCACGGGAAAGAAGATGGCCTGTTTGAGGAGCTCCCAGGGCCCAGTGTGGCTGGAATGTAGCCAGTGAGGCCAGAGATGAAGGCACAGAGGCTATGCCCCCCAAGCCTGCCCCCCACCCACCCCTCCACCTCCCAGGCACTGATGGAGAAGCCCCTTGTGGGAAATCCCAGGAGACTGTTATCCAGCCTCTGCCAAAACACTTCTAGTGGAGGAAGCACAAGGTGGTCCATTTATGTTTAGCTGCAGTTGTTAGAAATGTCTTCCTCAAGCTAAGGTGAAATCTGCATCGGGGTGCTGAATGGGAAAGAACCTGGGGCTTTTAATTTAGACAGACAGGATTTGGAGCCTTTCTCAGCCACTTGCCAGCTCTATGAGCATGTCCACATGACATGAGCTTCTCTGAGCCTTTGTTTTCTCATCTGCAAAATGAGGAAATCATATTTACCTTCTAGAGCTGTTGTGAGGACTCACTGAAAGAGCAAGAATACAGTGCCTAGCCCAAATGTCGGCAGTGCCTAGACCAAAGCTCAGCCCTCTTTTCTCAGCCATCAGTCCTCTTTGTCCCTCTGAAGTATATAGCATTTGTTAGAAAAGATGACCCTTTATATTTCCAAAGCTTCCGTAAATCTCATTATTACTAGTTCCTTGGACCACTCCTCATATCACATGGTTTTCAAGCCCTTTGCCATCTGGGTGTAGGTCCCAGGATAATTCTGTCCCTAACTGTCAGCTGCATGAGACATGACAGCAGTGTTGGTCTGTCTCATTCATTGCTCCATCCCTAGCACTTAGCACAATGCCCAGCACACAGGAAGCAATCAGTATATATTTGTTGAGTGGATGACTATGGTCTGGGCATGAGGCTTGTATTAATGCAGCCTATGTGTCCTTCATCTTTAAAGAGTCTGTGTCAGTATCTTGACTCATAACAGGCTAATAGACAATGAGAGCCCTAGGACTTTCATCCATGAGCTGCTATGGCATTAAGCTTCCCTCATCCTGTCCTTATTCGTCCTCATTCGGTTAGTTTTTGAACTAAAGGCAAGACTTTGATTTATCCCTCCTACATTTTATCTTGTTAGTTTCAGTCCATTGTTCTGGACTTTTTTGAATCTTCACTCTGTCATCCAACAAATTAGCTCTCCCATCTGGCTTTGCTTCATCTGTCAATTTGTTAAGCATGCCTCTTACGTCTCCACATATCTGAAGATAAAATGTCAAAGAAGACAGACACACTGTATGGTTCTTTGGTGAAATGGACAAACCTCCTGTGACCCAGCACTAGGGACTTCCTGGTTGACACTGGCTTGTTAACCAACACATCTTGGGGACAGTTGTTCAACTAGTGAAGAAGCCATCATTCAGCCTACTCTACTCCATTTTGTCCACAACAATAGTACCAGAGGCACCACAAATCCACGCCTCAAATAAAACCCTTGCTACATTAATAATTATCATGTATAAGGGGCCTACCAAGTGCCACACCTACAACACACCACCTCATTTAACCCTCCCAACAACACCACAGGCAGCTGCAGTGCAGGGAAGGGAGCAGGTAGGCAAGCCAGGCCACTTGAGTTTTAGTACTGATGCTGCACTTTCCTGCCTGGACAACGGTGGACAATGAATTGCCAGAGTGGGCCATTTGCTATAACAAACGACTTCAAAATCTAAGTGGCCAAATACCATAAAGGCTTACTTCTTGTTCATGTCACAGTCCAATCCCATGGGTGACTTCCTATAGATGGCTTGGGGACTGAGGCTTCTCATCTAGTGGCTCCTTCTCAGAGAACTCCACTGGGTCTTCTCCATTTAGCCTAAGTGCAAAGAGGTGGGGGAATTCCAAGTCAGGTGCAGTGACTTATGCCACTCTGCCCACATTCCACTGGTCAGGCTAATCACATGACCCATCTCAGCACATGGGAGGCTGAGAAATGTGAAGAGTGTGGGTTGGGGAGCACTCCTCATCTATGTCATTGACATAATAACATTCCCTGCCTCATAATGTCTGTATCAGTTAGGGATTCCACACAAGCAGAACCAATAGGTGAGAAAGAGTGAGATTTACTTTAAGAAATTGGTTCATATGATAGTGGTGCTGGCAAGTCTGAAATTTGCAGGGCAGACCAACAGGCTGGAAGTTCTGGCAGGAGCTCATGTTGCACACGTGTGTGCAAGGGCAGTCTGGAGGCAGAAACCCTTCCTCTAGAGGGACCTCAGTCTTTTCTCTTACATTAAAGAAGCCCCTAGTGCTGCATCACAAGAGGCTTGTCCATTTCCCCAAAGAACCATACAATGTGTCTGTCTTCTTTGACATTTTACCCTCAGATACGTGGAGACATAAGAGGCATGCTTAACAAATTGATAGACGAACCAAAGTTAGATGGGAGAGCCACTATGCTGGAGGACAGAGTGAAGATTCAGAAAAAGGTCGGGGCCAGAACAATGGACTGAAACTAACAAGATAAGATGTTGGAGGGATAAATCAATTGACTGGATGAGGCCCACCCACATTATGGAGGATAATCTGCTTCACTCAAAGTCTTCTGATTTAAAGGTTAATCACATCTTTAAAAAAATACCTTCACAGTAACATCCAGACTGGTGTTTAACAAAATAACTGGGCACCATGGCCTAGCCAAGTTGACATGTAATGTTAATTCTCATAACATCATTGTGAGAATTAAATGAGCTATGCCTGAAAACTATGTGTAATTCTAATTAGCCCAGTTCCCAATACATAAAACCGAATAAATACCTGCAATTATTATTGCCCCATTTTTACAGGTGAAGAAATTGGGGCTTGAACAAGTAAAATAACTTGCCCAAGACCACTGCTGCCAGACTCTGGAGCCAATTTCTCTCAACTCCTCTCCACACTCCTTGGGACCAGTTAGTTAGAAGTAGCTGCAACCTCTGGGTAAAGGTGAAGATGGGGTACAAGCTAGTTAGTGGGCAGGCTACATGCTGGCAAAGGGTCCAACACGGGAGAGTATGGTTTGTACTCATAAAAGCTTGCCAACCGAAATATAAACGCGTCGGTGAAAAAAATAATGCAGATGTGATACTAGAGATAGAACTGGTTCCTCTCTAGATGAAATGTCTAGGACAATGCATTTACTTCCTGTGATCTCATAGGCCTCTACATTCAGCAGCATCAGTCTAGGTCAGTGTGATTGGGCCCAGAAGGTTCTAAGTGGCAAGGCCGAGTCTGCTGACTCAAGAAAGTCCATTCTGCCACATGCAGCAAGCTCACCTTTGAACACTGGGCAAGAGTCGGCTGACTAGAAGGTGGCAAAGGTGAACCTGAGACCCCAGATTCTGTTCTCAGGCTGATCACAACTGATGCTTGCAGAAACTAGGCTAGCGAGTGTCCTGCAAACACACATGGGTGATCGCAGAATGCAGGACCCAGCAAGACAGTGTGACTGGTGGTACACAAACCTTCCCCATGAGGGAGCAACTGAAACCCCGTCTTGCAGCAGTGAGCCAGAAGTGCAGAAAGCAGAGAACTACAAGGGAGTCTGAGGTCGATGCTGTTCTCTGCTCTCCAATGTTCCTTGCAGCCCTCAAGCTGATCTGCTGAGCCCTTATCTCAGCCAATCTATTGACACCATCTCTAGATGCTTTTACCTGCTAAACAGAGCCTTGGACTAGAAATTAAAGTACCAGACCCTCATCATAAAGCCATCAATGACACTGGGGGATAGCACTGATCCAACTTGAGTCCCAGTTTTCCTCTCACATGGATCTACTTTCCTCCAGTCCAAACAGCTACATGCTAACCTGTTTCAACGTGGCTTTGAAAACCATAAAACATTATCCAATGTCCAGCACTATCACTGGCACTACTGTTTTCAGGAAAGAGATTCAAGGCAGCTCCCATCCAACAAGCTTCTCTCTCCTTCCATCCCAGCTGGTGCAGACCTTGGCAGTGACACCCACAGATGCCAGTCCCTCAACATCGTCTACTCATGGTCGGCATCCCAGGCTGCAAATATTGATCACAACTGGCTCCATCCTGGTCACCAGACATTTCAGTCAAACGAAGGGGCTCTGAGGAACAAGCCTTCAATTTCTGCACACTGTGGTAGGCAATGATGGCCCTCCCGAAAGATGTCCATGTGCTAATCCCCAGAATCTGTGACTATGTCACTTTACATGGCAAAAGGGACCCTGCAGATGTGATTACGGTTAAGGCCATTAAGAAGAGGAGAGTATCCTTGATCACCCAGGTAGACCCCATCTAATGACCCAAGTCCTTAAAAGTGGAGAACTTTTCCCAGCTGTAGTCAGAGAGAGCAGCAGCTATAGAAGAAGGGTCCGAGAGTTGCAGCAATGCTGGCTTTGAAGATGAAGGAAGAGAGCTAAGAGTCAAGCAATGAGGGAGGCCTTTGGAAGATGGAAGAGGCAAAGAAACCACCTGCCCCTAAAGCCTCCAGAAAGGACCTTGGCCCCGCCACACCCTCATCTTAGCCTGGTGACAGCCAAGTCAGACTTCTGACTTAAAAACCCCAAGAGAATAAATTTGTCATTTTAAGCCTACATGTGTGGGAATTTGTTACAGCAGAAATCAGAAACTAATACACATGCCAGGTGGAGGAAGCACCCTCTTGCAACCTGGAGCACAGGGAAGGAGTCAGCAGAAAAGGAGAGACCCCGGACAAATTCCTGGACTCACTCTTCTGCCTCTCCTCCCTCCATTAAGTAATAACCATCCTGGCTTGAGGAGTTCGTGCAGAGAAAGTGATTTCTGGATGAGAAGTTAGAATCTATATCCATATCTGGGCTAGACCCACCTTCACGATCTCAATGTGTTTCTGGGTTGTGTGTGTGTGTGTAAGAAAGAAAGGAGAATGTGAATGTCTCTCCTATATCCATCCCCCTTCCGAAAATGGAGAACATCCATTATCTGACTCCTCCTTCCTCCCCTCTCCAGCCAGCATCCACAAGGGATAGTCCATCACCACAGCCTCTCCCCGGTGCCTCCTTCCCACCCTAGCAAGAGCCAGCAGCCATCCATTCTTAGCTCTTAGTCATCTCTTTATAGCGATGAACGCCATCGTTAGGAGCCTTTCATTATCAGCGGCTTGCACGCAGCTGATGTTGATTTGATAGAATCCAATTTAGCATCCCACTCTGGGCTCTGCTCCATAAGCGTTTGGGTTTAGCATGCACAGGCAGTTTGATGCTGTCTTGATGGCCTTTTAAGTGGCTGAGAAAATTGCTGGCATGGCAATTCAGTGGCAGGCGGGCTCCTGGTGTGGGGGGCTGGAGGAATAAGGGAAGGAGCAAGAGACCAACGGGACATTTCAGCCCATCGCTGTAAAAGGCAGCTAAGTGGTTAGGAATCACACATTGAAAGTGAAGCAGCAACAGACAAAACCTCCAGGGTGTCTGAGGGGGCTTGGCCTGATGAGACCATGGTGGCTTCTTCTGGCAGGCCCAGTTCTGCCCCCAAAATCAAAGTGCCTGTGAAGGGCACTTCACCATCTACACACTGCTTTCTTCCATGATCTTCCAGTTCCCTGCAGAATGGATAAAGTTCCTAGAGGGCAGTGCTGTGCTGGTAAACATTTAACCTCTGGATCTCCAAATGTAAAAGTCCTGATTTGTAGCATTTGCCCATTAACCTGGTGCAAATACTCCCACTATGCCAATTTCAAGCTACCAACGAGATGCCACTGAATGCAGACTTGGGAAGAGATGTCCTCGATGAGTTCTGTGGGTTTGAGAGTCATGATGTTATTCTGAATTTGAGCCCATTTTACAACTGAACAAGCTCAAGCCCTGAATGGTTCCGATTTGGTCATGAGCTAATGGATAAAGCCTTTGCCCCAACAATAGGCCATAGATGCAAGGCTGCTACACCTCTTTACTATGGACAGATGTGCAGGTCTGAGAAAGCGCTGCCTGGGCCAGAGCCAGGAATGTGGTAGACAGGCAGCCACACCCTCTTCCCCACCCATCGCCCACACACTGTATTTGAGTGTGTGCTTTCTCCTGGGGAAGGGAGAGGTGTGGGATGTTGGGGTGAGGGCAGGGCCACCTCCTCCTGGGAGGCAGAGGACAAGAGCTCCTCTTTCCCCTGCAATCTGATTTTAGTTCAAGAGGCTGAATGGCCTGAGAAGTCTCCTTTTCCTTCCCACCTGGCTGCTTGCTTTCTCTAACCAGAGACCTCAGAAAATCTATGGCTTGAAATCTTCCCCCTCCTGAGAGATAGAGTGTGTGTGTGTGTGTGTGTGTGTGTGTGTGTGTGTGTGTGTGTGTGTGTGTATTTCTGGCTCTCTTCTTCTGTCCTCTAATTGGATGCTAGGCTTTTCACCCCAGAGGCCAGAGGCATCTTCACAGGGATACAGTAGAAACCCAGTGCCCCGCATCCCTCCTTGGCCCACCTCTGATTTCAGCCACAGCTGCAGTGCAGAGTTCCAGGCTGGCTCAGATTCACCCCACTGACAGTGTCCTACTTCAGCAACACGCAGCTGGGCTCACCTCCTTCTGCCCCCAGGGCTTTCTCTGTCACCGTGTGTTAGACCTGCAAGCAGCAGCAGCAGCCTGAAGTACAGGGGAGTTTATGCCCCCAGGGCAACACCCAACCAAACAGGACAGGAGCCAGTGGGAAAAGCCTCAGCCTCTCAGTCTTCAGGCAGGCAATTCAGGGCATCCTTACTAAGTTGCTCAGAAGCCCCAGCAACACCAAGACTCCATGCCCTTGCTTTTCTCTGCTGCCCCCTCCTGCTTCTTGAGTCACCTACCAAATAAACTACTGATAGCAGCAGAAGGCAGCCAAATGCCTAGGCAGGTAGGGGCGGGTCCCCAGTGAAACCCCACCACCAAGCTGAAGACAGCTTAAAGCCTGAAAGCCAAGCTACAAGTCAAATCCACGGGCCAGACTGAAAACCTCTCTTCCCATTTGGTGCACTTTCCTCTGATTGATCCCCACTCTTCACCTATTTTATATATACCTACTCTTTCCTAATTGGTTTTCTACACTGTTGTGCCCACCTTTGAGTGGTGTCTTCACTTTAACCTTTTTTGCATACTCACAAACCGATGAGCATATACTTCCCATTCCGAGTCCATAAAAACCCCAGACCCAGGCACACTGAGAGAAAAATCACCCAACTGCAGTGGTGAAGGATCACCTCCTGCCCAGCTGCACATCCCCTCTCCACTGAGAGCTGTTCCGTAGCTCAATAAAATTATTCTCCACCTTTGTCACCCTTCAACTGTCAGTGTATCCTCATTCTTCTTGGACACAGGACAAGAGCTTGGGAACCACTGAATGTGGATACAAGCTATAATACTGACAGGGGGGTGGGGAGGTGCATTGCTGGCTAGAGGTCCCAGCTTACAACGTGATCAAGAAAATTCCTGGGTCACAACCTGCACCAACTCCTTGTCTCGGGCTTTGCTTTCAGATATAAATGCAAACCTTCTGAGGTGATACCAATATTCTCCCGATTTTACAGATGAAGAAACCAAGACAATCACAAGAGTGATTGTCTACCCACCCAGTGTGCCCATAGGACAGGGGTTCTTGGAGATGCAACCACAGCTCACATTCACTGAGATGGCTGGGACAGGGCTACCCATGCCAGGAGTCACCTCAGCCATAAAGAACACCCCATAATCAGTGAGTGGCTGTCTCTGTTTGTGCTTGAACTGTTCTCTCTGAAAAGAAACCCTCTCAAAGTTTGAACTCATTTTTGTTTTGCTTTTGTTAATATATACATATATGCATATACACAACATACATATATATGTATAAATCCATATGTAAATATATATGTGCATAAATACATATTAACAAATGTGTCTGTGTGTGTGTATGTATGTGTGTAGTTAAAAGATTGGAAAGAAATTTTCCAAAATGACAACAGTAGTTATTCCTGGATCATAGCAGATGATATTCCTATTTTGTGTGTGTTTTTCTGTCTTTTCTAATTTTTTCCACAATGAGATATTACCCTGGTAAGAGGCAAAAGCATTATTGTTTTTAAAAACATATCAAATCTCTTTGAGGGAATTCATCATTAAAGTAAAACACTGACTGCTAGACAGCAGGGGCCCTTAGCAGGCATGTAAAACTCCATCCCAGCAGCAAGCCCATCACTTCCTAGGAAACCCAAATAGTAGAGAGGACAGAGGGCAGAGAGAAGACAGAAAAGGTGAATGTGGAGGAAGGGAAGATTTAAAAGTCAGATAAAGTGCCCTTCTCCAGACATGCAGGTGCACTGGGGTGGGAAAGGGGGCTGGGAGAAGAACAATGGGGACCTAGTTACCGTACAGGGCATGGGCAGTGTGCATCAGTTGTGGGACAGTGGTGATGATTTAAGGACAGAAAGGACTCAAGTTTGAATAAGATGCTGTTAGAGAGCTCTAGAAGGAATGGGCAAGATCTTGGCCTCCACAAAGCTATAGTAAATACATTAGGCAACATTTGCCATCCCTTTTTTAGAGATTTCCATTCTCCTTGGAGTGCTGAGAAAAGGAGAATTTTCCCAGGTCGGCCGATTCCCCTTTGTCCATTCATCCCACAAATTTGGATGGAGCACCCCTGCTCTAGCCACTGCACTGTCAGCTCCAGGAGTTCAGGACCACAATGGCCTTCCTTACTGTGGTTCCCCCAACAGCTGTTGGCACAGTGAATGGTGGACATCTAATAACTGGACCGAATAACAGAAAATCCAACCAGCACCCCACCTCATGGAGAAGAGGCTGTCAGTCTGGGTGGAAAGAAAAATTAGTCCAAAGACCAGAGTTTTTATCTCTGTCCTTCTGGTAAACCACCTCACGACCTTTGGGAGGTCAGCTATTTCCTTTATGATTCTTCTTGGACACAGGACAAGAGCTCCAATAGGAAGAGCTTACCTTAAAAGAAAATCCAGAGAAGGAATACACACCATCTGTTATATACTTGTTGTTCCTTAGGATCAAGAACTGGCATAAATGGAGGGCATAAATCAGTCCTGTCCTCAAATGCTAGAGCCACGGGAGAGTCTGAAGAAGTGCCCCAGGCAGTCCGTGGGGCTTGATGAATACTGAGACTAAGGTGGTGGTGTTGGGGGCTGGGACAGCGCTGTGGCTGAGGGTGGATCTTTCTGCTTCTCTTCAGTGGCCTCTCCCCTGGGATCTCGTGGTTTTAATGGAGGCTGCATTAGGTAATCTAGTGATTCAATTAGTTCTAAATGCTCCTGGCCTGAGAAGGAGGGACAGGCAAGGTGGGGATTTGCTGACTCCTATTTGCCGGAAAGGGTTTCCCAAGACAATGGAGATGCAATTTGAATTCCCAAGCCCCCCACTTCCTTCTCCATTCAAGAGCCCCAGGGTCATCAACCCAAATGAGATCATGCCTGTGAAAGCACTCTGTAAACTCTTTTTATTACTCATTCCCTCCTGGGGGGAGAGCCCCCCACTGCCTTCTGCAGCCACTTGATGGCCCAGAGGGTAAGGGAGCTGTCCTCACGCAGAAGGACCAGCAAGTAGGAAGTTTTCGAGGGGAGACCCCAGAACTACCCTAAGAAATACCAGGCTACTGGTTTTTCTGACTTTGTAGAATGTAAGTGATTTGTTGATCCTCTGCAGCAAACATCAACTTTTTCTCTTGTGACAGCTCTGTTCAGTTCTGGGCCCCTCTATTCAGATGGAAAATCCTGCACAGCTCATGTGGGGACACAAGCACAAACTGTCTCTACCACTATTTCCTCTGGTAACCTCCTGCCTGCAGAGAGACCTAACTTTGAGGGCAAAGAACACATCTTTTTTTTTTTTTTTTTTTTTTTTGAGAAGGAGCACATCTTAGGTGGCAGTTTCTAGAGAGCTCTGCTCAGGATCTGGCAGTAAGAGACAGAAAAAAGAAAATGTAGAAGAAGAGAGGTCAGCAAAAGAAAAAAAAGGACAAAATGGCACAGAGGTGAGTCTCTGCCATCTGGAGGTCCTTGGAGGAAGATCTGCTTATTGTTGCTAGCTCCCTGGGAGTTGTTGGAATTGGGAGGAGTCACTTTACCCCTTTGATCTCAGTTCCTCCCGCGTAAAATGCGAGGATTCGATTGGAATAGTGATTCCAACTTTGGTTGTGCGTTGGAATCACCTGGGAGGAGTTTAAAACCACGCGTGCCTTGGCCCTACACACAAAGATTCTAAACTAATTGGCTTGGGTGTGAAGTCTGGACATGAGACGATTTTTCTTTCTCCAGGTAGTGATGTGCTGGTAAACATAAACACACTCTCAAAATAAAAAGAGATCTGATTTGTAGCATTTGACAATTTCCATAGTGTAAATATTCCCACTATGGCCTATTTCAAGCAGCCAACAAGTGTAACAACTGGCATACCGCTGTCTCTCGGGAATTCTAAAGACAACTGCTACATCCACTACTTCAGGAAAAGGCATTTACCTGGAACCAGGGAGCGTCAAGTCCTCAGAGCAGAGGTGAGAAGAAAGGATCTGGTCATAACTCCCATGGGAATGCCCCCCCCAATCAACCCCCTTTCCTCTCACCCCATTCTCCCCACCAAAGGCACTCATAGTGGTTTGTGGAGATAAAGGGCAAAGAAGGAATGAAAGTCCCAGTGGCCTCCAAATGCTGTCAACGCCACTTCCAGGAAACAACCTCTTAGCTGTTCATCTCCCTTTCTTTCCCATCTGGAAAATCTCTTTAACACTGAAAGCAGTTAGCCAGTCATCTGAAAGGTCAATTTTTCACACATTATCCACTTTCATCAGCAGTAAGATCAAGAACTGTTTTCCCAGAAGACATTCAGAACTTCTGTTAGAGCCAGGGTGGGAAGAGAAGGGGCGGAGAGAGGGACCAATGGGAAGAAGAAAGACATCCGCTCCTCCTAAGCAATGGCAAAGTCTTGGACGTTTCACCTGGGGTCAGGTCTCGTCCTCTCCTCCGAGGGTGATCATCTTGTATTCAACTAAATTTAGCAGCATTTGTTAAGTACATTCACAAATTCAACTCTGTGCTATTTTGAGAATTTGTTTTTTTGTTTTTGTTTTGTTTTGTTTTTTTTGAGACGGAGTCTTACTCTGTTGCCCAGGCTGGAGTGCAGTGGCATGATCTCGGTTCACTGCAACCTCTGCCTCCCAGGTTCAAGCAATTCTCCTGCCTTAGCCCTCTGAGTAGCTGGGACTACGGGTGCTTGCCACCATGCCTGGCTAATTTTTTGTATTTTTAGTAGAGACAGGGTATCACCGTGTTAGTCAGGATGGTCTCGATCTCCTGACCTCGTGATCCACCCACGTCATCTGGGATTACAGGTAGTGAGCCACTGTGCCCAGCCTAGAGAATCTGGTTTTTTAATTGGAAACAACTGTCCTTTGGGACATTAACAACTAGTAGGAGAGTCTCTAAGTCAAGACTCAAGGGAGAAACCAACAAGCTGAGGAACTCTAACTCATGTGTAAATCAGTATTGGATTGGTGCAAAAGTAATTGCGGTTTTTGCCATGAAAGTAGCGGCAAAAACCTCAATTGCTTTTGCACCAGCCTAATATGATAGTTGGGTACGGGCTGCATATATGAGTGCTGGTGAAATTCAGGATATGTTTATAAATGTATTTTTTTATATCCCACCAATTTCCAAAAAGGAGTGTAAGTGATGAGACCCAGAAAAGGACCAAAGCCAGTACAGATTCACATTGCAAGTCCTCATGGATGGGAGACTTGTCCTGATACATAAGGCCATTGAGTGATCCCCGGGTAAGGCAAGTCCAGGTCTACTGGGCCTCTAGGAAGTAACTGTCTCAGGCAGATGGCCCTCAGTTTGGGCAGACGGCTCTGGCAGGACCATAAACTTGTCAAGTTATAAACAATGGGTGGGTCTGCCTCCACTCAGAGGGGGCACCTTTGGCTAATGTGCTCAAACACATCCAATTGGCAAGCAAGAGACCCAGAATGAGTCCATCCTGCCAACATCACAGAGCCAAGCTGGGCCTCCCTAGCATTCATTCAGACCTGAAACCCCGGTTCTAGTCCCCACTCTGCAATAAACAAGATTTACTGCTAAGATTCATGGATGCCCTAAAGCAGAACGGGAGCATGCACTTGGATAATAAACAAAATAATCAATAAACACTTAGCATTTGGGTCTTTGGCCATTGCTGTCTTGGATTTACATTAGGTTTGGGCCAATATGTTACTTCCCCCAAGCCCACATTGATCTGGTGGTGGTTGGATGCCTGGGTGAGTCATCATGAAATATAAAATTAGACACAGAGATTTTTCTGCATAGGTAGGGTGAATATTTGCCATCAACAAAGCACCCTGAACCACAGAATTGACTTAATATTGAAGATAAAGGGGAGCTTTGAGATGATCAGCTCAGACTATCCAATTTTACAGATGAAAAAAAAAAAAAACACTAAAGAAGTAAAGTGTGTGGGTCAAAGTCACAGAGCTTCTTAGAGGTGGACCTTTGTCTCGGTGTGTCTGAGAGACAGAAGGCATGGCCCCAGCACTCACCACCATTCACAAGCCCACACGCTGTGAAAGGATATGACAGGAGAAGAAAAGGCTGAATTGCAAAAGAAATATAGAAATAGACAGTAATATGGTTGCAATTCAGTGGCAGATCATGGGGCAGAGGAAGGAAAAAATAGATTCTAGAATTAGGCAAGGACCAGATCAGTCAAGGGTGAAAAAGGAGAATTGTGAATGAAAGATGGATGGGGTACAGACTGTGGAGGAAGATGAAATAAGCAAAGTATGAAATCAACCCTCCTTTGGCCACACCTTCCAGAGTAGCCTTGAAATATGTCACTCACTGCCTGTCACTTGCAGGTAGAGAGGAGGTGAAGTTGGTGGTGAGTGAGGTGGCAGTGGGGATGGCTTTCTGTGTGTGGCCAGCTCACAGCAGAGGGTCTTCAGGGAAAACTTTCGGGAAGGAGCAGTACTCCTGGAAACTTAGGGGTTAACTCATCTGGGTAGACAGTGGAATCTCTTCCTCACCAGCCAGGATGGGACAGTGTCTGCCTTTCTTCATTCCTTGCTGAACCTCTTGCAGCTGCACTCGTTTTCTTCTCTGACCGGGTTCTTGCCGCCTTGAGTCCTGGGTGGAGTGCCAGATCAAGCCCCTGCTGTAGGCTAGGCGCGGTGGCTCACACCTGTAATTCCAACACTTCGAGAGGCCAAGGCAGGAGGATTGCTTGAGCCCAGGCATTCAAAACTAGCCTGGGAGGCCAGGTGTGGTGGCTCACACCTATAATTCCAGCACTTTGGGAGACTAAGGCAGGTGGATCACCTGGGGTCAGGGGTTCAAGACCAGCCTGGCCAACATGGCAAAACCCTGTCTCTACTAAAAATAAAAAAAATTAGCCAGGCATGGTGGTGGGGGCCTGTAATCCCAGCTACTAGAGAGGCTGAGGTAGGAGAATCGCTTGAACCCGGGAGGCAGCAGCCGCAGTGAGCCGAGATTGCGCCATTGCACTCCAGCCCAGGTGACAGAGTAAGACTCCATCTCAAAAAGAAAAAAAAAAAAAAGAAAAAAAAAAAAAAAAAACTTGCCTGGGAAACACAGCAAGACTTTGTCTCTAAAAAAAAATAATAATAATAATAATTAGCTGGGTGTGGTGGCACGTGCCTGTAGTCCCAGCTACTGGGGAGGCCAAGGCAAGAGGATTACTTGAGCCTGGGAGGTCAAAGCTGCAGTGAGCTATGATGGCACCACTGCACTCCAGCCTAGGCGACAGAGCAAGACCCTGTCTAAAAAGAGAAAAAGAACCTGATGCAAACTCTGCCTCTTCCTCGACTATTCTAATCCCACACAGAGGTGTGCACAGTAAGCCCAGGCCTGAGAGTCCAAATTGCTTTCGAATGAGGTCCTGGTGCTCATTTAGTAACACAAACCTCTGCCCCTCGCCCTCCCCATCCTCCCTGATCCTCTCCCTGCCTGGGTCTGAGAACAAGCGTTTGTGATGAATTCGACTCCAAGCAGGTTGGATGCACCAAACTGGAAGTCAAAGTGTGCACTTTAGACAGACACTGTTCAGGAAGTGAAAAATCGCACCTATACCTGCATTCTGGGTGGGGGCCCTTCTGACCCGTGAAAGGACCCGTCAAGCCACACGACTACACAAGGCTTCACCTTTAGGAGAAAGATGAATACTCGGTGAAAACTAGTGTTGACAGACCAGGAAGCCCAACACACAAAACCAAGGGGCACTGTGTCCTCCAGCCAAGCATCGCTGGACAGATCCAGGCACCTCTCCTGACTGTGAGCGAGGCCCTGAAACGCAAAGATTCAAGGGGCTCGGCAATGTCACACGGCAAGCCTGAGACACTGCCGGGCCCAGATCAGCATTTCCCAAGTCAGCACCCCATCTCCCGGAAAGTGGCTGAGCACACTTTTGAAAGGAGAGAGCCAAGGGGCTGGCATGGGTTTGCTTGATCAAGCTAAACACGGGTTTGATTTGTCAAGCTAAAAGGAAATACATGGGGTTAAGGGATTGTTGTCTCCACAAAGGGGAAGCCAAGCCTAGCCAAAGGTTTTCACAGTCTGCTGGCCACCTACAAAAACCAGACAAAGGAACACAAATACCCACTCACTCCCTTTAACCCTTCTTCCCCAAGTTTCAGAGAAGAGAAACTGGGGGGTCTGTAAGTGAGTTGAAAGTTGAACTGCAAATGCCCGGACAGGAGAATCATCCTGGGAGCAAATTAAAATGCAGACTCCAGGGCTCCCGACTCCCCCAGGCTCTGGTCTGGAGTAGTGCCTGGCGATCTGTATTTGTCACAGCACCCTCTGTTGTGTCTGATGCGGTTGGTCCCTGGACCACTCTTTGGAAACCCCTCGTGGGACGGTTATTTAAGGAAATATCGGTAGACACACTTGTCAGGAAGGAAGGGGCAGGTGTGAAATAAAATATAATCATTGGTCTTAGCCCTGGCATTATTTCATTGTAATAAAATGATACTTCAGGTTCCAAGTCACTTTCCTACTCATCTGAGTTGATCTTCCAAGCTACCCAAGGACACAGTCCATGCAAATGTTATTCATGTCAGATTCACAAAGGAACTGAGGCTCTGAAAGAAGTCAGGGGCTTATCTGGGGGCACACATTTAGCTATGCAGCAGTGGGAATTTAAAACCACGACTAATCCATCACTCCAACTTCACCTGGAGTCAATCAGCACTCAGACACAGATGGAGGTGAATTTGTAAAAGGGAGTAACCTGATTGTCCTCAGAGGCCACAGCCAGCATCAATGTGACAATCCACAGGCATCAGCCCTGGGTGCTAGTGGGGGGCTGCTGCCCCTTCAGGGACCCTAAGTTGCCTCTGCCCTGTAGCTTCCGCTGTGACACCATGCCATCCCCACCCCTCCTCACCTGCTAAGGGCCAAGTCCATGTCAGAGTCACCAAGGAGAGTGGAGGTGAATGGAACAGTGGCAAATGAAAAGAGCATCTCAGTTTAAATCCTCCCCTCTGCAACTTAATCCCTGTGTGATCTTGAGTAGGGATTTAACCCTTTCCAGCCTCCGCTTCTCCACCCATATGACGAGGATTCTAGTACAGATCCCTTAGGTTCATTACGAAAAGTAAATGGAAGAGTGAACGAAAACTACAGGACACAGCAATTTGTGTTCTGTCCTTTCCCTCCTCCTAACTCTTCCAAAGGGACACCATATATAGAGGTCTTGGTGTTTCCCTGAAATAGGAGCTGGTACTGCCCGAAAGTAGAGAGCCAGGGGATGGAGAAACTGGACCTGGCTGATTCTCAGAGAGCCTCCAGCCTAGGCGAGCTCTCTCCCCATTTTCCCCGTGACTCCTGCCCCCACCAAACAGGATAATTGAGAATCTATGCAGCAAGATGCTGGCTCAGCAGAGACCCCATATATAAAAATTATTCTTGATGGCTTCAATGGAGTTTGCACTGTCCAGGCCAAAATGAAATATGAAGATGGGGCAGTGGAGGATGACTTGGGTGACACCCGGGAGTGGTGATTGAATACAACCCACGAGTTACATTCAATACTTATTGAAGAATAAAGATGATGTTATTTCTCTTTGGATCTTCCTGATATTGACTCCGGCATCACATTATATGATTCCCTTTTTCTCTGCTCACTCCAAGAATCTCTGTATCACTCTCGGTGCTGGTCTGGTGGAACCCCTGAGGGAGGGCACGTTGCAGGGAAGGAAGGGAAGCTAGGAATTCAGGTGGGGAAGCAAGAGATCTGAGCCACCCTGTCTGTCCCCTGCCTGGCTCTGGGACCCCAGACAAGCCACTCACCATGCCTGGGCCTCAGTTTCCTCACTTACAAAATAAGAATACCACTACTTGCTCCATTTCAGTCCCAGAGATGAGCAGGTAAAGGTTCAGCAGATAGAGCAAAATTGTTAAGACACCTGGACAAAACTAATTGGTCCCACAATGGTTAATTTGGTGGCTCCATAAAGAGGCAGCCACACAATCATTAAAAAGTCAGGAAACAACAGGTGCTGGAGAGGATGTGGAGAAATAGGAACACTTTTACACTGTTGGTGGGACTGTAAACTAGTTCAACCATTGTGGAAGACAGTGTGGCGATTCCTCAGGGATCTAGAACTAGAAATACCATTTGACCCAGCCATCCCATTACTGGATATATACCCAAAGGATTATAAATCATGCTGCTATAAAGACACATGCACACGTATGTTTATTGAGGCACTATTCACAATAGTAAAGAATTGGAACTAACCCAAATGTCCATCAATGGTAGACTGGATTAAGAAAATGTGGCACATATACACCATGGAATACTATGCAGCCATAAAAAATGATGAGTTCATGTCCTTTGTAGGGACATGGATGAAGCTGGAAACCATCATTCTCAGCAAACTATCGCAAGGACAAAAAACCAAACACCACATGTTCTCACTCATAGGTGGGAATTGAACAATGAGAACACTTGGACACAGGAAGGGGAACATCACACACGAGGGCCTATTGTGGGGTGTGGGGAGCGGGGAGGGATAGCATTAGGAGATATACCTAATGTAAATGACGACTTAATGGGTGCAGCAAACCAACATGGCACATGTATACATATGTAACAAACCTGCATGTTGTGCACATGTACCCTAGAACTTAAAGTATAATAAAATTATATATATATATATAATAAAATTAAAAAGGCAGCTACAGAGGCAGGGACAGGGCCTGGAAAAATTTTCCAAGAGGGAGACTCTTTTCGACCCACAGCATTGTAGGAAAGTTAAAGATAAATGGGACTCTTTGCTCTCTCTGCCCAGTGACAGATCACAGGTGAATATCATTTATTTTGGAGGCTTTGTTTGTTCAAAAGTGAGAAGGCTTTTTGCCTAATGAAGAACTTTAATAGGTGTTGTTTTTCCTAAATTATCATATTAACCACAGATAATTAACAAGCGTATCCTTAATGCCGCAGGATACTGACAAACCCACTGAACGCATCTCGTTGCCTATAAATCATCCAGCCATCCTTCAAGGCAGCTGTTTAATTACTCCCGCATTTGGGAGGCGCAATACTGAGGCTCTCTCTAAATTTGGTTGCCAATGAAAACAAAGTCAGCAACAATTCAGCTCTTCATCATTATTGTTCCATCTTAAGATGTCGCTGCCAGTTCTATTTATAATGGTGAAAACTGGAGACAACCCAAATGTCCAGCAATAGGGGAATAGCTTGGATAAACAAATTAAAGGGTCTGAATTTAATGGGTTCTCATACAGCTACCTAATGGCAAGACTCAGTCTATGTCAATAAATGGAAAACGCACATTCTAAATCATGTTAAGTGGAAAAGCAACATAAAATACTATGTACACGGTGATTAGAACTACATAAAAAGTACATTTATCGACAAATAATGGATGAAAATTTAGGTTATTAAGTGTTGTGTTTAATGCTTATTTTCTTCGAAAGTGGATTCAGTTTATTTAAGACAAAAGGAAATACTGCCAGCAGTGGCTGGTTCAGTGTATTCTTACTCCAGCCAGAGTGCTGAGATTCCTGTAATCCGGGAAAAAAAAAAAAAGTGGCTCAGTCCTTTAGGCGCCCCCTCTCCCACCTCGGGCCCCCCTCTCTGAAATGTGCTACATGTTTACAGTTACTCAAGATGAGAATGGTGCTCTTAGGGTGGAAATCAGCTGAATGTGTTTTTTCATGCCTCATTGTTCATGGAATCATAGAACTCCAAGCTAGAAGGGATCTTATTCTCAGTAGTAGCATCTATTCTGCTCTCTTTTGCCAGAATTCTCTCCCATGAGCTAGCTCAGCTGCAGTTAGAACTGCCCTGCCAGGCTCTCAAGCCCAGCAGAGGACTTAGCCTGAGGTCTGGCTACGGGGCGGGAGGGAGAAGTGGGGGAAGGAGTGAGGGGAAAGGAGCGGCATGCCTGTGCTACCCACCCACAAATCCCCAGCAAGGCATGGGCCAGGAGCTCCACCAGGGAGCGGAGGGGCAGGGAGCCTTTTCTGAATCTGGGAGAGCACTTCCTATTCAAAGTTTACAGGAAACGTATTCATCTTAATCTATCCTTTACAGCCATTCCATTGGGACTTTTTTTTTTTTTTTTCAAGAGAAGCTTTTCTCTTTTTCCCCAGAGGTAGGTAGGAAAGCAGGGGGGTGGAAGAAGGCAGTTAGGGGCATGAGGAACAGCCTGGGATGGCAGGAAGCCACAGTTAGGTGAAAATTCGGGTGCTAGGTGGCAGGCAACCAGCCAGTCAGCTAGCTTAGATGCTCTGCCTGTTCTGTCTCCATGTCTCTGTCCTGTTCTGTCTCTTTGGCTTTCTCAGGCCACCAGAATGTGCAAGGAGAAGGGAAAGGGATGCAGAGGGGCCAGGCATGGTGGCTCACGCCTGTAATCCCAGCACTTTGGGAGGTCAAGGCGGGTGGATTACCTGAGGTCAGGAGTTCAAGACCAGCCTGACCAATATGGTGAACCCTGTCTCTACTAAAATACAAAAATTAGCCAGGGTAGTGGAATGCACCTGTAGTTGCAGCTACTTGGAAGGCTGAGACAGGAGAATCACTTGAACCCAGGAGGCGGAGGTTGCATTGAGCCAAAATTGAGCCACTGCACTACAGCCTGGGTGACAGAGCAAGACTTGAAAGAAGGAAGGAAGGAAGGAAGGAAGGAAGGAAGGAAGGAAGGAAGGAAGGAAGAAGGAAGGAAGGAAGGAAGGAAGGAAGGAAGGAAGGAAGGAAGGAAAAAAGAAGAGAGAAAGAGAGGAGAGAAAGAAAGGGAGAAAGAAAGGAGGAAAGAAAGAGAGAGAGAGAAAGAGGAGAGAGGAGAGAAAGAAAGATGCAGAGAGACTGTAGAAAGAAAGAGAAAGAAGAGAAAGAGAGAGATGCAGACTGTTGAAAGAAGGAAGGAAGGAAGGGAGACAGAAAGAAAGAAAGGAAAAAGAAAGAAAAGAAAAAGAAGAGAAAGAGAGGAGAGAAAGAAAAGGAGAAAGAGAGGACAGAAAGAAAAGGAGAAAGAAAGAGAGAGAGAGAAAGAGAGGAGAGAAAGAAAGATGCAGAGAGACTCTGTAGAAAGAAAGAGAAAGAGAAAGAAAGAAGAGAAAGAGAGAGATGCAAACTCTGTTGAAAGAAAGAAGGAAGGAAGGAAGAGAGAGAAAGAAAGGAAGGAAGAAAGAAAGAAAAAGAAAGAGAGAGGAAAGAAAGAAAAAAAGAGAGAGAGAGAAAGAAAGAAAGATAGAAAGAAAGAAAGATGATTGATTGATAGATAGATAGATAGATAGATAGATAGATAGATAGATAGATAGATAGATAGATAGATAGATGCAGAGCGGAAGGTCTCGGCCGGTCCAGGGATCCCAGGGCCCAACCTGTGGCTCTCTGGCCTCTTCCCCGCAGCATTTTACTTCCAAAGCGGGAGGATCGCTCACTGACCCAGCAGCGCTAGGAGCTCACTTTGCCATCAGCCCGGACTGATGGCGTGGCATGCCGCGGGGATACATGCCTCTGTAGAGGCAGATGGAGGACAGCACCTTCTCCCTCCCACCATCCCTGCTGTTTGGGAGAGGTCTCCATCTCCTCTCCCACTCACATCTGCTTGTGGTGCACTACCTCATCGGCTCTCATTCTCGCTCCCTGCTTCCTACTTCTAGATAAAATTTTATTTCTGGTCCTCATTAACATATTCAAGCAAAGCTGAGGCTGAAGTCCTGAGGTGACCTGAACCGCGACGTTGTATTCGCTTCTGTCCCTCATGGTGTGTGTAGGAAGCATTTAAGCCAAAGCGACTTTTGAGGAGCTCTCTAAGCCAGAAGTACCAATAATAAGCACAGTTAGAAAGAGGAAGGCCGGCCGGGTGCTGTGGCTCACGCCTGTAATCCCAGCACTTTGGGAGGCTGAGGCGGGCGGATCACGAGGTCAGGAGATCTAAACCATCCTGGCCAACACAGTGAAACCCCATCTCCACTAAAAATACAAAAAATTAGCCAGGCGTGGTAGCAGGCGCCTGTAGTCCCAGCTGCTGGGGAGGCTGAGGCAGGAGAATGGCGTGAACCGGGGAGGCAGAGCTTGCAGTGAGCCGAGATGGCACCAGTGCACTCCAGCCTGGGCGACAGAGCGAGACTCCGTCTCAAAAAAAAAAAAAGAGGAAGGACAAGCCATCATCATCTGCAAATTGCCCGAGGCTGAAAAGCGAGGCTGATGGGAGAGGGTGGTGGGAAACCAGGCAGCTGGATGCTTCCTTTAAGTATGCACTTAAGTAAGGTCATGGAAATACAGGCATGGCCAAAGCACTGGTGTGATGCAGGCACTGTCAATATCCTCATTTTACAGAAGAAGAACTGACGGTCGGAAGAGTCCAATAACTTCTCCACACTCACACAGCAGGTAGGTAATGACACCAGGATGGAAAGCCAGGTGGACACCAGACCCAAGCTCCTACAGAGTGTTCTATTCTGCCACACTGATGACCCTTACAGAAAGGAGGAAAGGGTGAACGAAAGACAAATAAGAAAACAACAACAACAACAAAAAAAAACACCATTAAAAGAAATTCAATGACCAGCCAGAAGGAATATTGAAGTGTCAAAATCGTAACCTCCCATCACAGCACAGAATCTAGGAAACTATTTTCTAATATGTTTTGCTCTGGCTCTGCATCCCTAAAACAAGCTTCTAAGCTGCCCCATGGTTTTCCGAAGGGCCTGTTTACTGGGGAGGCTGTGCCTGGACCAAATAACCTGGCAGGTTCTCAGGCCAGGATCATTTATCCACTTCATTTCCTGGTTGGCAGTGCAGCCTCCTGGGGCTCTAGGGTGAGTGGAGTGCTGTGGCTCATTCTGTCCACCTCGGGCAGGCCAGATAACCAGCGGGGCATCTGCCCAACACAGCAGGGGCCAGGGACTGTGCCCAGGTGCAGGAGGGCATCCATCCAGCCAGCGGATCCCCTAGAAAGCTCTAGACGGTCAGAAGCAGCAGGAAGCTATGCAGATCTTCCCATGATCACCTACTTGTGCCATTTTCTTACCCGTCCTCTTGTCTCCAACTTAACCTACATCTTTACTAGAAAATCCATCAGGAACTTTTACTATATCATCCCATGCTTCAACCCCAGCCAGACGACCCCTCCCACCATTCCAGTAGTTCCCCCAATTCCCTCCCCAAGGGAGCCATGCAAAGGAATGTGGCATGGATCATATAAACACTGATTCCTAGCTATTGTCACCAATACAAAAAAAAATTCTACAAATAAAAAATAGGGTGCAAGAGAGCGAGAGGAGAAAATATAAAGAAAGTGTATTCAGCATGATAGGATTTCATTTGTGTAAAACTTCTAATTACACACGCTTATTTGCCCAGAGGGAGATCTATAGTTGCCTGGGGTGTGGGATGGGGGATTTCAGAGTGGTTTTTCTTTCTTTTTTATACTTCTCTGTATTAAACAAAATCCTATACTAAACTTGCATTATCTCTCCAAAGAATAAATATATTAAAAGCTCTGATTTGTGTTTTTGTTTGTTTGTTTTTTAATGGAGAGTATCTCTCTCTGGCAGCCAGGCTGGAGTGCAGTGGCATGATCATAGCTCACTGCAGGCTCAAACTCCTGGGCTTTCCTCATAGTGGGACTACAAGCATGACCACTGATTTACATCACCTGTAATATAATATATATATATATATTACAGATATGGAAAATATATATATTTTACAGATATGGAAAATATATATATATTACAGTATGAAAAAATATACGTATATATATTTCCATATCTGTAAATATACGTATATATTTCTATATCTGTAAACATATGTGTGTATATATTTCTATATCTGTAAATACATGTGTGTGTATATTTACATATCTGTAAATACGTGTGTGTATATTTACATATCTGTAAATACGTGTGTGTATATTTACATATCTGTAAATATATGTGTGTATATTTACATATCTGTAAATATATGTGTGTATATTTACATATCTGTAAATATGTGTGTGTTTACATATCTGTAAATATGTGTGTTTACATATATGTAAATATATGTGTGTGTATATATTTACATATATGTAAATATATGTGTGTGTATATATATATTTACATGCAGCATGCCATTTTATGCCCTTGGAAATCTAAGTGGGTCAAGGCCAGCTCAAAGGAGAATCACCTCTCCCTGGACCAAGTGGATGCTCCTTCTCCAAGTGCCGCTGGGGCTGCCTTATTTAGGGCTGCTTAGATCCAATGTGTAGACTTGACTGCTAAGTTACTCTAAGGAGGAATATAACCAGTACGTTTTCTAGACATTCGTACATTTTAATTAAGAGAATATATTTTCATTACCTCCCTATCCCTCTAACGCAGCCTCGGGAATGCTGATAGGCCCTGTTCTTCGCTAACAGCTCCCCTGGGGGAAAGTAATAAACCTCTTCTTCACCTGTCCCTGCTATGCCATGACAATGAAATTTCTCTTTGCCAAAGCTGAGCTTGATCAGAACTCTGAGCTCCTATCTATTATCTCTGTGCCTGTGTCTGTGACTCAGCTTCTCAAAAGGTACATCTTTACATCCCTGTATCTATCAGTCACTTCTGGTTCCCTCAAGCAGAAGCCCTCCCTCATGACCCATGGCTCCTCTGAATCCCACTCAACTTCCAACATGATGTACCCATCAGAAATGTGTTCCGTTAGAAAGCCTGACTTAACAATAGCTTAAACAAATTGAGTTTTATTTTTCTAAATAGCAAAAGGTCTGAAAGTAGGTGGCTGATGACATTGACTCGGCAGTTTAATGATTTCAGAGTCAGTGGTCTCCATAATTCTATTGACCGTTGCTTTCATGGGCCCAAAATGGCTGCCCCAGCTCCAAACATCACACCTACAGCCCAGGCAGGAAGAAGAATTGGTGGAGCTCAGCCACGACATGCCTTTTTTGTCAAGAAAGCAAAAGCTTTCCCAGAATACTCAGAGCAGACTTCCACGTGTATTTCATTGGCCAGATTGTTATCATATGATTACCCCTGGATGAAAGAGAGACTGAATGAGCAAATATTTAGCTTTTCCAGGCCTCTAAAGTAGCCTGTTGTGAAAAGCCATAGGATTAGCAAACCTGCAGTCTCTGTCATATGGGTCAAACTCTTTCCTTAAGAAGCCTGACAAACAGAATCACAGAAGCAAACTTTTACCAAGTGCTTGCTCTGCCCCAGGTCTCTGCTTAGTGCTTTCTTTTCATCTGCTGTCTCAGGTAATCCTTCCACCAACCACATGGCAAAAGCATGATTCTTCCATTTTATAGATGAGAAACCTGAAACTCACAAAGGTTAGAGAACTGACCCAAAGTCACCCAGCCTGTAAGTGTCAGAGCTTGGATTTAAATCCCTCTTAGCCAGGGATCGACAAACTCTTTTGGGAAGGGCCAGATGGTGCATCTTTTAGGTTTTCTCGGTCATATAGGCTCTGTCACCCTAACTCTGCTATTGAAGAGCAAAAGCAGCCACAGCCCATGTAGATAAACGAGCTATGTGTCAATAAAACTTTATTGTGGACACTAAAATTTGAATTTCATATCACTTTCACCTGTGACAAAATATTGTTCTTTTTTTTTTTTCCAACTACTGTATTTAAAAATGTAGAAACCATGCTACATCAAGGGCGGCACAAATATAGGCCTTCATTCAGATTTGGCTCACAGAGCCAGAGTTTGCCAACCACTGCTGTTGGCTGGTGCTGTCCACATTTGTGATTCTAAGCTTATGCAGGGTTTTTTTTGTTGTTGTGTTTTTCTTTCTTTCTTTTGTTTGTTTGTTTGAGACAGCATCTTGCTCTGTTGCCCAACCTGGAATATAGTGGTGCAATCATAGCTCACTGCAGCCTCGACCTCCCAGGCCCAAACAATCCTTCCACCTCAGCCTATACATATATTTTTTGTTTATTTATTTGTTATTTGTTATTTTTTTATTTTATTTTTTTGAGATGGAGTCTCACTCCGTCACCAGGCTGGAGTGCAGTGGCACAATCTCGGCTCACTGCAAGCTCTGCCTCCTGGGTTCAAGCAATTCTTCTGCCTCAGCCTCCCAAGTAGCTGGGATTACAGGCACCCACCACCACGCAGAGCTAATTTTTGTATTTTTAGTAGAGACATGGCTTCACCATGTTGGCCAGGATGGTCTCGGTCTCTTGACTGTAATCCACCCACCTCGGCCTACCAAAGTGCTGGGATTACAGGCGTGAGCCACCATGCCCGGCCCACCTCAGCCCCTTGAGTAGCTGGGACCACAAGCATGTGCCACCTCAGCCAGCCAATTTTTAAAAAATTTTTTTGTAGAGATAAGGTCTCCCTATGTTGCCCGGGCTGGTCTCAAACTCCTGGCCTCAAGTGATTCTCCCCACCTCAGCCTTCTGATTATCTAGGGCTATAGGTGTGCACCACCATGCCCACATAATTTTTTAAATTTTATTTTGTACAGAAGGGGTCTCATTATGTTACCCAAGCTGGTCTCAAACTCCTGAGCTCAAGCAATCCTCCTGTCTCAGCTTCCCAAAGTGCTGGGATCCCAGGCATGAGCCATGGCCCCTGGCTTTAGGCAGGGTTTAATGTCCACATTCACCCCTGCCCTCTGCTTGCCCAAGCTCCTGCTTTGGCCTGGACCTGTCCATTCTGCTGTCTGTGGCTCCCGCACCCACGCGCCTGGATCATGAGGACAAGACAGGCCCCCACCCCACTTCAACTCAGGGAGCCTCCGTGAATTCCTTCAGCCATCACTGGTGCCCCTGCAGATGATTTTTGTCACAAGAGAGTTGGCACTCCCAAAAACCCCGGCCTGCCAACATTGGAGCTCACCTGCCAAGGACCAGAGCAGTCACAGGGTGGTAATTTTGGTCATGTTTTAGAGCATGGGGTGATATTTTTCTGCCCTTAACAGCAGGCACTCCACAAGCTGTCGGGAAAGAAGAAAAATAGGAATGGAAGCCTGGGTTGCTTTTCTTTGTCTAAGTAATATTAGATCTTTTTTTTTTAGCTGGATGCTTAAGGATGTGTAGAGGGAGTGGGGAGAAGACTTGGGCACTTATTTCTGCTATTTTCTCTTCCTCTCAGGTAGAGATGCCCTCTGTGCACTGCACAGGCCTCCATCACCCTCACAAAAAGCACCCAGGAATTTCCTCCGGGCTCTATAATCACCCCTCTGTAAATGGCACACTTGTTCACAAAAGCCGCTGCTGCCTTGAACTATTTTGCTTGCCTCTTTGCAGCTCCTCTGCCAGGGGCAGAGATGTGCTCATCGCTGAAGATTTCCAGAAGGTCCCATTGGTCAAGATGATAAATGCCAGGAATGGTGTCCCTGGATTTTGGGTGCTTCCTCCTCTCCTAGTGCTTAATTGTCTCAGAGTAATTCCCAAAATAGTGGCTGCATTTTTTCACTTTGACTCTGACGTTGCATAGTCCATGAACATTTGAAAGCTCCCCCAGGTGACCTTGGTTAGCCTCTCTGGCCACCGTTGACTCCTCTGTAAGAATGATGGCCACCCTATCTACTTGGAAGGCTTACTGTAAGAAACAAATGAGATTATTCTGTGTCACCCCTCCCGCAACTCTAGCACATAGCAGGTGCTCCATCAGTGGTACGTTCCTTCTTGCTTTAAGCTGGATCACTGAAGTTACCCTCCAAGACTCCATGTTTGATAACCCATGAGCACTTTAGATTGGTTCCTGTCCACGACTCCCGGGCCTCCAGCCATAAGGAGGATGGGGTTAAGTGTAGATGAATCAAAGCCACCAGCCTCTTTGCAAGATAAATACTCCATGAAAGTAGATAGCCCATGGACAGCAACGTTGGCTTTGTACAGGAAATATGGCAGCGTTAGCTGACGGCTTTGGGCAGTGTTGGTTGACTGACCCTGAGTTCATGCTTGGCTCCTTCTTGGCTCATACCCTTACTAGAGGGGGCACTTTTCTTCTAAAAGAATGAGAAAATCCTTCCATTGGCCCTGATTCCCTTTGAAGAAGGTGCCGGTCTCAGGCTCAGAGTCTGCTCTGGTTTCTACTTTATTGGTCGCAATGTTATGAATGGAGAAGAGTGAGAACAGAAACAAAGACGTTGAAGAAGGCAAACGTGAAATCTATCTTGGCAGGCAGAGTCTTGAGGTTGAGGAAGAGTGCCAACCACAAAGTGCGCTTCCTAGATTTCAGCTCTCCATTCTCTCTCACCCACACTGCTCAGCTGCAGACAACACCCGTGATCCTTGGAGTGGGACCTAGCCAGGCTCTGTGGCTCTGAAAAGCAGCTCTAGAAGGGAACCCCTGAAAAGGGGCTTATGTCCTCTCGGTGTCAGAAACAAAAGAGAACAGGGACAGACTTACCTTGAAACCTAGAGAGCTTTGACTTCATTGCTCACTCACTCCAGCCAGGGAATGGACGGGGCTGTCAGCACAGCCAAGGTACCCTGGTTCCCATTTCCCTGTGGTCCATGGAGACTTGGCCAGACCCAGGGTGATCACATTCCTTCTCTCCAAGGACACAGCCTTACATGCAGAAGGAAACAGGGCAAAACGCTTGTCTCCAGTCTCCCCAAAGGCCTTAGGCTATGAATGCTGTTCTTTCAGGACGGTTCCAGCTGACCACATTTCACTCCTCAGCACCCAGCTTTGGGCTCCCACATATTCTCCAGCAGTTTTCACCAGTACCAGTACTGGAGGCCCCCTGAGCCCATGGCCCTCTGGACACACTGGGCAAGGCTCTTCTTCTGAGGTGAGCTCCCTGGCAGGTCCCAGGTCTCACCCTGGGAGGCACTGGGGGACACACAGTTCCCATTTGGAAATGAGAAAACTGATGCTGGAAGAGGAAAATGACCTGCGTGAAATCCCAGGGCCAGGCACAAGCAGATGGATGGTTGTTTGTTTATCTGTTTGTTTTTGAGATGGAGTCTCCCTCTGTCACCCAGGCTGGAGTGCAGTGGCACGATCTCGGCTCACTGCAAACTCCACCTCCTGGATTCAAGCAATTCCCGTGCCTCAGCCTCTTGAGTAGCTGGGATTATAGGTGGGCACCACCACACCTGGTTAATTTTTGTATTTTTTTAGTAGAGATGGGGTTTCACCATGTTGGCCAGGCTGGTCTCAAACTCCTGGCCTCAAGTGATCTACCCACTTCGACCTCCCAAAGTGCTAGGATTACAGGCGTGAGCCACCGCACCCGGCCGCAGAGGAATCTTAAAAAGGACCTCCGAAGCTTCTTTTTAGAAAACTGTGGTAAAACACACATAATATAAATGTACCACTTCAATCATGTTTCAGTGTGCAGCTCTGCGGCACTCACATTGCTGTGTCACCACTGCTGCCATCCATCTCCAGAACTCTTTTCATTTTTCAAAACTGATACTCCGTACCCCATTAAAAAATGGCTCCCCATCCCCACTCCCTCTCCCACCAGCCACCCCGGTACCCACCACTCTCCTTTCTGTCTCTATGAATTTGTCTATTCTACATACCTCATTTAAGTGGAATCACATGGTATTTGTCCTTTTGTGACTGGCTTATTTTACCTAGGATAGTGCCCTAAGGTCCATCCATGTTGGATCATGTTTCAGAATTCTCTTCCTTTTGAAAGCTGAAGAATATCCCATTGTAGGTAAATACAGGTTGAGCATCCCTAATCCAAAAACCTCAAATCTGAACTTTTTGAGCATCCACAAAACACCACAAGGTACTTGACACCTTTGCCTTCGGATGGGTCAATGCACGCAAACCTTGTTTCATGCACAAGTTTTTTTTTCCTTTGAGACAGGGTCTCACTCTGTCACCCAGGCTGAAGTGCAGTGGTGTGATCTCAGCTCACTGCAACCTCCACTTTCCGGGTTCAAGCTATCCTCCTGGCTCAGCCTCCCGAGTTAGCTGGGACCACAGGAGCACACCACCATGCCTGGCTAATTTTTGTATTTTTAGTAGAGCCAGGGTTTCATCATGTTGGCCAAGCTGGTCTTATACTCCTGACCTCAAGGGATCTGCCCACCTCAGCCTCCCAAAGCACTGGGATTACAGGCGTGAGCTACTGTGCCAGACCTCATGCACAAAATTATTAAATTGTATAAAATTACCTTCAGGCTGTGTGTATAAGGTATATATGAAACATAAATGAATTTTAAGTTTAGACTTGGGTCCCATCTCCAAGATATCCCATTATATATATGCAAATATTCCAAAATCCAAAAAAAATGTTCGAAAACCCCTCAGATCCCATGCATTTCTGCTACTCAACCTGCACCACATTTTGTTCATCCATTCATCTGTTGCTGGACACCTGGGTTGCCTCCACTTTTTGCCTGTTGTGAATAATACCACTATGATCACGGGTGGACAAGCACCTGTTTGAGACCCTGCTTTCAGTTCTTTTGGGTCTATACCCAGAAGTGGAATTGCAGCATCTCATGGTAATTCTATTTTTAATATTTTTAGGCAGCATCATACTGTTTTTGATCGTGGCTGCACAATTTTGCTTTCCCACCAACAGTGCAATTTCTCCACATCTTTGCCAATGTTTACTTTCTGTTGTCATTGTTTTTTTTGTTGTTTGATAATAGCCATCCTAATGGGTGTGAGGTGCCAGCGCTTCTTTTAAAGCATCCAGGTGTGTGAGTGTGTGTGGTATGGTGAGATGGGTAAAGAACGAGGTAGACTAGGTGTTTATCACTCTTTTGATCCCTGAAAGCGGCCCCCTCACCACTTAGCAGAAGCCTTAAGGAAGTGTATGCAGTTGCTACAGGTTGAATAGCGTCCTCTCAAAATTCATATGCTAAAGTCCTCATGCCCAGTACCTCAGAATGCGACCTTATTTGGAAATAGGGTCATTGCAGACGTAATTCATTAAGACAATGTCATACTGGAGTAGGTGGGCTCTTAATCCAACGTGACTGGTGTCGTTATGAAAAAGCATGCCAGGCGAGGAGACAGAGACACACACCAAGGGAAGATGGTGTGAAGAGATAGGGAGAAAGCAGCCATCTTCAAGCCAAGGAAGGCCTGAGGCTTCCAGAAACTAGAGGAGAAATCTGGAACAGCTACTTCCCTGGTGCTGTCAGGGGAGCCTGGCCCTGCCGACACTGATTTTGGGCTTCCAGCCTCCAGAACTGTGAGACAACAAATTCCTGTCATTCTACCCAGTCTGTGGCACTTTATGATGGCAGCCCTAAGAAATGAAGACAGAGGCCACCAGATACACGTGACTGGGGACACCACAAAGGGGGAGATGTTCCGCCCGGTGAAGACAGGGGCCTGCGATGATGTCTCTCAGCCTCTGGCTCAAGTGTTAAAGTCATTTCCATGATATCAGCCCGGAAGGCCGTTGGCATTCAAGGGCTTCGCATTCATGGTTTTAACTATTCATGAATGACCCCATCATTTACAACACGCGATGTGCAGTCATTTGTCACATTGCCAAGGCACGGTCATGTACTCAGAGCCGGGTGTAAGGACAGGGCACTGGGCTGGTGGCTTTGTTCTTCTCCATTTGTCATGGAGTACATGGGAGGTGATAAAGCCTGTGCTTCTTTGTGGGAAACTGGGTGTGAAAAGAAAGGCAGCTGCTGGCATGGGGTGGGGGAAGAGAAGAGGTCTAACTAATCACATGATGGTCTAGCCAGAAAGTGGCTTTATGAATTACCCAAGTGCTATATTTATAGAACCATTATGGATCTGAAAGAGGCACTAGGTTTTTCAATTATTCTTTATTACCTTGTGGGGTAGAAATTATACAACTTGATGTCATTCTCAAATTTGGTAATTCACTAAGGTATGAGGCCACAGCTTTTAAGAATATCAAGGGTCTACTGTGTGACAATAAGATTCCACTGCATTTTCTAAATCTTTTTCCTTTAGGTAGTAGGCTTTCCACAGAATATAATTGTTGCTGTATCCTTAAACCACGGGTAGAGTAAAAGGTCACTTGTGTGGTATAATTTGGAGCAATTCTGAGAAGAACTTTGCACTAAATCACCTATTCTTCAATACATTTTCTCTGCCACAATGTACACCTGGGAGGCCTGAAAATCCGCCATTATAGACTCATGCCTTTGAATGAAGACATGTCCTCAACTTATGAAGCACCCATATTGCAAGGATTTAATTATCAATAATCACTTACTCCTCAGTATGAATGAGTTTGCAGAGTCTAAAACTAGCCTGACCATAGTTGCTAAGAGAGGAAGTGAGGAGAGCACAGATGACCCTGGCATCTGGCAGGAAGACCACAAGAATCTTGTAGACTTCGCCAGGATTGGCCCTGACAAGACTGTCCTGTGTAAGGATGGGAGGGAGGCTCAGTGCCCACTGGAAGTGCGTGAGCCTCTGTCAGTGAAGCTGATGTGGCGCAAAGAGATCAGAAGAGGGAATTCCTCCAGCGACATTCGGTTATTGGAGTTATGAGTTGTTGTTGTTTCAAATAAACTCTTATAACACACAAATTAGCTATAGTGTAATTAATCATCTGTTGTGGAGAAAGAAAACTTATCCTGGGTTATCTCTAAGTCTTGACTTCCAAGATAATGTTAATGGATAATGGATTTCTCGAGCTCTTACTCTGCCCTTCAACTCCCTCTTGGTTTCATTCTTTCAGAGTTCCATCCTTCCCTACCATCTCTAGAATGCTTTTAAGGTGATTCTAAAAAACAAAGCAATGTCAGTAAACGCCATGGAACAATAGGTTGTCAGATAACTGCATTGTTCTTTCCCAAGATGGCCACAAAGACCATTTTTGAAACAGTCTTGGGTTTGTGAAAATAAGGATTAAGTTCAACACAAAATAGATAGCCAGGGCATGCAGTGTTCACACCATTATGGAGCCTGTCAGTTAAGCACAACCACTGAGGCAGCACATCCTCAACATTCAGGTGCTTTTGCCTGTCTCTATATTCAAAGAGATTTTTTTTCTCATTTTGCATTTGTGTTCACAGAGAACCTATACTCTTTCCAGAATCACCACCACCACCACCAGGGGGCTCCTCAACCAACTGACATTTATTATTAATTATTATTATTATTATTATTATTATTATTATTATTATTATTATTATTGTGTGTATTACAGCAGCAGACATTGATCAAACACTTAAACGCAAGCCAGGTGCTAGCTAGGCTATGGAGGTAGGGACTACCTCCACTTTACAAAAGAGGAAACTGAAGCTGAAAGAGGATAAGGAACTGGTGGCAAACGGTGGAGCTGGGGTAGAACGTGATTCCTTCTGACTTTGGAGCTAAATTGAACATGGAAACCACTGTGGAGACTGTCCTCAAGGGGATGGAGCTGGAGTTTGAGGAGAGAAAGACAAGCATTATTGTGCAGTTAAGATGTGTTGACACGGGGTTAAGACTCTGAAAGCTGAGTGTCTTGTGGACCAAAATAGGATGTTAACATAGGTTTTCTGAAACAGAGTAATATGACAATTCTGCTGTTGTTGAAAGATATATTTGGTAGTGGTCTAGAGAAGCTCTCTCCCTACCTTCTAGGAGTCTTTTTTCTCCAACTGACAATCACATCTAGTTTGGAAAACTGATATTCCCTGGGACAGATCTACCACCCTCACATCTTGTATAGACTCCTTTTATCAGGGCCTGGTGGCCCCCGTTCTTCCTAGAGAAACCCATAGCAACATTCTTGATGGTCAGTGGTCCATGGACTGTGGGGGTCCCCATGGCCATCTGCCCTTTCTCTTGGCTCCCCTCTGAGGGGCAGGCAGGGTCCTAAAAGGACAGAGCCCTGTGGACCTGGCAGCAGCTTAAGTATTACAAGGTTGAATTCACCTAACCTAGGCTGGGAGACTACAGCACTGCTGGTTTCTTTACCTAAACTTGTATAGGTATAGTTTTTCCCACTAAATTGCATTTCAAAAGTATAAACTTGAATATAAGAATAGTTCATGAGAATTCAGGAGATGAGGAGCCCCAAAGGTCGCTGTGAGGTTTATGTCTCACCAGGCTGCACCCAAACCCACTGAGCCCAAGCTTCTCCAAGAGGACAATGCACTTCTCAGAGCTCCCTCCACTTAGGGAACTCTGGGCACAAGGCATCCAAATTATCCAGGGCCCAAAACACTGAGCCCCCTTATGTGAAATTCCAAATAAAAATAGCACTAAACTGTAAGGGTAGGAAAGTTCAGCCTGGTTCCGATTTTTTCCTAGGATGACTACTTCATACTGTCAAGTATCTAAACATCTTGTAAGAGAGAGAGAGAGAGAGTGTGTGTGTGTGTGTGTGTGTGCGCGCATGGGCGTGCAACTACTTAGTCTGCCTTTTGGGATACCCAACACTGAAAGTTATTCAAGGCTTGGTTGTGTGGTTGTGTTCTATCCCAGAGCTCATAGGTATGCCAAGGCTTCATGGCAGATTGCGACGATGCTTTGGGAAGCAGTCCATCTCGTCAAGTGGAAAAACTCCCCAGGTGCAGCTGTTCCCTCCGACTCACTGAAGTCAGAGAAATCCTCTATTAATATCTTCAGCTTTCTAAGACCCAGGGAGTAACTGAGGACTCAGACACAGCCACCTGCAGGGGTGAGGTGGTTAGAACTATCCAGCTTTGGGGTCTCACTCACCACTCCACCTTGCTACCACATCTCAGCCCTCTGTCGATATAAAGGGGCGTAGTTCCACATACTCGATTTGACTCAAGGTCATTAGCCCATCAATAACTTATCTCCAGAGAAGACAGTCTCCTGTGATCTTTACATGATTGAAGGAGGCTCTCCTCCTAGATTGCTATACAAGATGGTTTGAGGCTTTGAGGGTCTGAGAACCCTGCACTAAACTACTCTATTTCTAGCCCTTCCCCGCTGCCATGGCATATACCTAATATCAGACATCTTAAAGTCAACATTATAGATTCTGGCCAGGCATGGCAGTCATCCCTATAATCCTAGCACTCTGGGAGGATGAGGTGAGAGGATCACTTGAGCCCAAGAGTTCAAGACCAGCCTGGGCAACATGGAAAAACCCTGTCTCTAGCTAAAAAAAAAAAAAAAAAAATTAGCAAGGCATGGTGGCACCTGCCTGTAATCCCAGCTATTTGGGAGGCTGAGGTGGGAGGATCACCTGAGCCTGGGGAGGTCGAGGCTGCAGTGAGCCCTGATTGTACCACTATACTTCAGCCTCGGTGACAGAGTGAGACCTTGTCTCAAAAAAAAAAAAAAAATTGTATATTCTTCCTTGTTCACCTCCTACTTCAAGGAAGACATATTGAGTCTAACAAGAGCCCTTCAGTCTCACTCCTTAAGCCCTGGGGCCTTGGTCTACTATATCCTTTCCAAGTTGTTCCCTAATAGCATCTTATTTCAATAGTGACCCCCTGGGGAAGGTCCCAGGAAAGATGTTTGGTTTTGCATGTGAGTGCTGGGGCTCAGTCAACTAATATTAATGCAACTTCCCATCTTTCTCTGTCAGAAATCTTTTTTTTTTTTTTTTTTTTTTTTTTAAAAGTCTCTCGCTTTTTCCCCGGGGGGGGGGCGCAGTGGTGCGATCTTGGCTCACTGCAAGCTCCGCCTCCCAGGTTCACGCCATTCTCCTGCCTCAGCCTCCCAAGTAGCTGGGACTACAGGTGCCCACCACCACACCTGGCTAATTTTTTTGTATTTTTAGTAGAGACGGGGTTTCACCGTGTTAGCCAGGAAGGTCTTGATCTCCTGTCTGTCAGAAATCTTTACACAAACATGCACACTCGCACACACAAACACACATCTCTGTACCCCATTCCAGAAGGAGCATTCATTTTCCCCATAATGCTCTCCCATTGTGAGTTGTGATGGCCAGTAGAGATGATGTAATAATAATTTTATTGGATCAATATATCATTTAGAAAATAAAAGCTCTCCCCTTCACTGGGTGATGACCATGAGGGGAAATGCCGGTGTCTGGTCAGTAATTTATCTCTGTCAAGCAGAAAGAATGGGATCTCTAGCTCAATGCACTTGCCTTTGTGTTTTACTGTATCCTCTATGTTTCCAGCAGTGTTCATAAAACATCCCTCTGAAGGGCTCTCCTTTGAGCAGGAGACAGCTCCCTCCCCCCAGAGGTTTAGATCCCAGTCAAGAAGGGAGCTGGCCTGGCCATGGCTTTTCATTTCTTTGTGCAGCAGACGACAAGGTCAGTTTCGTTAGGCCAGTGCTTGTGAAGACACTTCTTTGCCTTCCTTAGCAAGCATTAGGAGACCCGTTTTACAGATAGGGAAAACAGGGGACTAAAAGGGTAGAGCTTTCCTGCAGCCCATAAGGTAAAAACAAAAAAAAAAAAAAAAAAAAGGTCTTCATTTTCAACTGTAATAAAACACTCTGTCCATGCCTCTCTACAACTTTGTGGCTGGGATCAGAGCAGGAGAAGGTGGGTAGGAAACCATATCACTTTGTCATGACAGCTACATCCAAGTCCGGAGCACAGGGCAGCTCTGCTCTCTCTCCCTTTCCAAGTCCTTTCTAACCCTATCATCACATCCTGACCCATGGCCTCCCCGCCTCCATCCCCTCTTCTCTCCTGAACTGGCAAATCCTTTGGAGCTGGCACTTCTGTGCCATATTGCTTGGTACCGTGTTCGTGTGCCGCTTTGTTTTGGTTCAAGCCAGCTCCCTGCACGATGCAATTAGAATGCCTGGGTGCTGGAGAGGGGGTTGGGGGAGAAGAGCACAGGATTAAGGGCAATATGCAGGGAGACATTTAATCAATCAGGGGCTTTCTGAAAAAACAAAAAGACAAAAATGAGAGAATGAAGGAAACCATTATTTAGTGTGTGCTGGGCACTACATTCGACCACTAAAATACAGAAACAAAAACCGCAAAGGAAATTAATTTTGTTGAAGTGGTATTGACAATAAAATAGATGCTGTCTTGTTTTGATAAATTTATATATGGTATTGCTATTCCTCTGTCTGCTGACGGTGCTTGAGTCGTTTCACCCATAGCGGAGAGTGGGCTGAGCTAAACTTCTTCTGCACTCTCATGGCAAACTCACTTCTGAACAGGGCATCCATTCATCTACCCATTCACCCACTCCACTTTTGGGGGGAGGAAAGGGGATGGGCCACATGATTTATGTATTCAGGACCAAATCTTATAACTAAGAGACACATTTACTACTGAATTATTTATTGACATCTGTGATTTCAGTATTAGGTTGGTACAAAAGTAAGATATACTACAAATTACTTTGTATTAAACAATAGTTTGTTTGAGTCTTTCATATGTGCCTGGAACTATTCTGAACACAAGTGATTCGAGGATAAATAAGACAGGAAATCCTTGTCCTCCAGAGATATGACTAACAATCGCAACACGGATCTCAGGGGTTGAGTTCATCACTTTGGCCCTGTTGACCCCGGCTGAGTCAACTACTGTAGAATGAAAATAAATGGTTGGGTTTTTTAAATTTGTTTTATTTTTGTTTTTATAAAGGGCATTCAAGCTAAGAAAAACAGGAAGGCACTCAGTTTTTAAAAAGCAGGCCAGGTGTGGTGGCTCACACCTGTAACCCCAACACTTCGGAAGCCCAAGGCAAGAGGATTGCTTAAGGTCAGGAATTCAAGATCAGCCCGGACAACTTAGCAAGACCCATATCTACCAAAAAACATTTCTTGGAATTAGCTGGGTGTGGTAGATAGGAACTCCTATCTATTCCTATCTTACCTGCATTCCTAGCTACTTGGGAAGCTGAGGAAGGAGGATTGCTTGAGCACAGGAGTTCGAGGCTGCAATGAGCTATGATCGTGCTACTGCACTCCAGCCTGGGCAACAGAGAGAGACCCCATCTCAAAAAAATAAAAAGGCAAACCTAAATCCTGCTTTTTCCATCAACTTGCTTATCCCTCCTTCAATGTGAAAGCTAAACTTGAGGGCATATCATCAGCTTTACCATCCAGTCATTTTCAGGATATTCTCAAGGCTACCACCCCACCCCCAGCCCTTTCTCCTGCCATGGCATATACCAGATACCTGAAATTTCATGGCTGGTCAAAGATGTACACAAACGGAAAGTTTGGTTACCTTAGAAGCCCCTTGCCCTGGGAAACTTACTAGAGAGCTCCTTCCCCAGGAGGGCAGAGGGTACTGGGTGAGGAGAACAGGCAGATGTTTGAGTTGAACTCACAGACATCCCTCTGTGAGTGTTAGCGAAGCTCTATGAAACACAGCCCTTAGATCTCCCGTCATTCAAGAAGGATTTTTGCTTCTATTATTGTTTACCTCCAATCATCAGTACCTAGTACTATGCCTGCCGCACAGCAGAAATTCAATAAATGGGCTTTTACAGTTTTAATTTTTTCTCAAAAGGATATGCATACAGGAACAAAGCAAATCATACACAAGTGCTGTGTTGTGCAAAGGGAGTGTGGAGGCGTAAGCAGCTAGTGCCAGGTTGTGTAAATATACAATAGGGGTTACTAATGGAACATTTACAAGCCAGAGAAGCAGCAGAGTGTATCTGCTCCCCTGAGCACTCCTCATTCTCAAAGAGGTGGGCTTGGGCTGGGCCTGGCTGGACCAGGTGCTCCAAAGGGAGGAAGTGACCCCAGGGCTATGCAGATTAGTCGCTCCTCCAGCTTCCATGCACAGCAGCAGTCTCTTTGCACTCTTGCCCACTTCACTTCCCAGAGGCAATTCCTAAATCCAATCCATTTTTAATTCTCACCTTTTTTTTTTTTTTTTTTTTTTTAAAGAAACAGGGTCTCTCTCATCGCCCAGGCTGGAGTGCAGAGGCGCAATCAAAATTCAGTGCAACCTCCACCTCCTTGGCTCAAGCAATCCTCCCGCCTCAACCTACAGAGTAGCTGGGACTATCAGTGCACGTGACCATGCCTGGCTTCTTCTCTTAATGCTATCAAATTTTAATGAAAGCAACTATGCCATCCATGGAATGGCAAGCGTTAAATTATAAGAGAGACATCAAAACTTTTACTGCAAGAACACAGGCAAATGTCTTGCTGTGGTTGGCTGCTGGGAAGGTTGAATCATACTGAGCTGTGACCCTAGATCCCTGTACTCCCACAGCTTTATCCTCCTGTTTCCTGGGTGACCTGAAGGCCCAGGTCCTCCCCGATACTTCCAGGCCTCTGTGGGCTGCGTGTGGAGCAAAAGGGCCACCAGGGAGAGTCTGGGACTCAGACACAGCATTAGCCAATATTTGCTGTGATCATTTTATTTTCTGAGCTTGTTGAGACGTCTTTCTGTTGACAGAGCTACCCATCCAACTTTCTGGAGTACTTTTCTCACAGAAGACAATCTGGCTTTGAAAGAAGGAACTGGGCCAGGCACGGTGGCTCACACCTGTAATCCCATTACTTCGGGAGGCTGAAGCAGCTGGATCACAAAGTCCAGAGTTCAAGACCAGCCTGGCCAACATGGTGAAGCCCCGTCTCCACTAAAAATACAAAATAGCTGGGCATGGTGGTGCGCATCTGTAGTCCCAGCTACTTGGGAGGCTGAGGCAGGAGAATCACTTGAACCCAGGAGATGGAGCTTGCAGTGAGCCAAGATTGCGCCACTGCACTCCAGCCTGGGTGACAGAGTGAGACTCTGTCTCAAAAAACAAAACAAAACAAAACAAAAGTAAGAAAGAAGGAACTGGTTCTGTCTAACCCACTGTCCATATCTTCAGCCATCATCTGTAGAGGTTGCACTTCCAATACATATGGCTCATGTTTCTGCATACATTGTAGAATGTTTCTTCTCTGTTTCTAGGTAGTGTATTTCCTCCTCCATTGATTTTCTCTGAAGCTGCATTACATGTTCTTGATGTATTTCAAGTTCCAGAGGAAGCTTCTGAATCTCACTTTGAAGCTGTGAATTTTCAGTCGGCAAAGATGCTTGCTCAGTTTGGAGACTTTGTTTGTCCTGGAAACTCTTCATTCATTGGATTTTCTTCACATAATTTCTTGGATTTTTTTTTTTTTTTTTTTTTCTTTTTCCCTTCAAATCTTCTAAAGAAAACATTTAAGTTAACAGCATCCAGGAGTCTCTTCAAATCAACTTGTAACTGATAGACCTGGTGATCTCCAGTTCTTTCTGCTTTCTTCTTTTTCTCTAATTTCAAGCTGCCGTCAGCCACATGGTCTCCAAAGAGACAGGCACACCTACGATCTTCAGCAAGGTTTTCATCAGAGATGTTCATTGGCCCACTTTATCACCCATGACCTGTTTCATTCCCCCCTTTGCATTTTCAAGCAGGTTTTCTGTTCCTTCAGTTCCTTCATTCTTTTCTCCCATCTCACGGTTTTTTGGGCAAGCAGTTCTAGCCTTTCCTTAAGATGAGTGTTTTCATTCAAACTGTCCATCATTCTCTTCTGTTCTCCATTGTTCTAAAATGCTTTTAAGATGTTTTATGAATCAGTCACTTAAGATTGGAAGGATTTTGATGCCTCTTTGAGTGACAGTGTCTGTCCGTGAAGTGAAAGTTCAGGGAGCCGGCTTTTCTGTCCTTTTCCAGAAAAGTCTACCGTGTCCTCAGGTGAAGGCCTATTCTGATATTTACTCAGTGCTGCCAAATACATAATTTGTAACTGCAAAAGATTGGCCTCCACCGCAGGTGGCTTGAGGGCTTCATAGGCTTGTGTCATCAGCACCATCTTCTCACTGACTTTTCCACACACTTTAACCAAGCAGAACACCTCCCTCTTTTTCCCTCCTTAAAGTGTGTCAGCTCTTTACCATAAAAACAACCCTAGCAGCAGCACACACCAGGATCTTCTGGGGAAACCCAAAGAGACTGGGACTTGCTCAAAGGCTCAGACATCACCAGCAGAGGACCACACAACTGCTCCAGGCCTGGCTGGAGAGACATTACAGTGGTAGATACTCAGGCCTTCTGTCTGAGTGGGGTCTGAAGGGCTCCCCACTTCTATTCAGATTGCCAGTATCCTGTAGGCAACTGTGGACCACACAGAACCTTTGTGGGGCATGGGTGTCTGTCTCTAATGCAAACAAGTGTCAGGCAACAAGCACAGACCATACATCAGCTGAGAAAAAGGAGGTGAAGGCCAGTCAGGTTCTATAACATAATGCTCCCTAACCTTGCTCTGCTCAATGCACAAATAGAAAGTGGTACTACTTAGACAGTGCATTTGGGGAAGCAGAAAGTGCTGACTGCAGCCAGAGACCAGGCTGGAGTTCACGCCATTCCTGGCCCCACGTGACTCTTCAGCAAACCTAGAGGATCAAGCAGCGCCATGTTGGTGGTGATTACCTTAACCTAAATGGTATTTATAACTCCACTTCTTGGTTTATCAACTTATAATGTCCTCATTTAAAACTTAGCTCAACGTGTGTGGTTTCATATTTTTTATTGATATATTTAGTTACTTTTATAACATTAAATAACAGTACCTCCATTTACTGTTCCATCAACGTTAGTCAGTATTTTGATTCTCCTTCAGATAAGATGGGAGTATTTATGCCCCTATCCATCCTTCTCCCTTCTGTTTCCAACCTGCTTTCAGATAAATTTCACATTAAAATGCTGATATTAACATTTGCATTCTCTAACTACAATGCCATCCTCTGAGCTTCCATAGATGCACTCTAAATGTTGTTGTTGTTGTTTGTTGTTAGCAACAATTATGATCACAATACACACATTGCTCTGCCCGAACAAGTGGGGCCAGTGTGTCAATTTCCTTTCTAAAAATCTGAAATTGGAATCCTTAGGCCACTCAAAGAATAATGGTCATCCCAGCATAAAGCTCAATGAATTCCCTTTCTTATATTCCAGCAATTGCTTAAAATCATGATACATTCTGCTTATTGGGATACTGACTTTGTGGTACAGCTTCTTGTTTATCTAGGTGCTTCCAAGCACATTTCATGTTTTAGGATGTTCCATTCTTGAGAGGGTATTCCTACCACAGGAGTGCTCTTTCTTCTCATTCCCCTTTGTAGAACTCTTTGCTCTTCTGTTCCAGTCTGGATTGCTCATCCTCCAGGATCAGCCTGGCTGTTACTCTGGGGTCTCCTTAGCTGTTCTCCTGGATTGGACCTGACCTCCTGTCTCCTGGATTCCATGTCTTTCTCTTCCTCTGTTTACTTCCCCATGCTGCTGGGATACGACCTCAGATACTGCCTAAGAAAAGGTATAAGGAAATTAAATGGCCTTATTTTGCCCTAATATTTGATTGACAATTGGGTTGGGTAAATACTTTTTTTTTAAGTTAGGTCCTATTCTGTCAGAACTTTGAAGGCATTCTTGTGTTGTCTTCTAACACTGAGAGTTACAGATGAAAAGTCAATTGCCAGTTTGAGTTTAGTTTCTTTGAGATAACTCTCCTTATCTCTCTGGGAAATTGTAGGATCTACCAGTTGTCTTTGGTGCTCTAGAATTTTGCAGAAAGATGTCTAAGTGTTGGGTCATTTGTTTTGCTTTGCTTTGCTTTGTTTTTCCATTTACTATACCGGATACTTGGGGCCTTTTAAAATTAAGGTCCTTCTTCAACCCTGATAAATTTTATTCTACTCTTTCTTTGCTAATTTCCACTTTTTTCTATTCTTTCTTCCTGGGATTGATCTTCATTTTATGTTTGACTTCAAGGATGAGTTCTCATGTCTCTTACCTTTTCTCCACTATTATTTTTCTGTTTATATTTCTTTTCTACATTCTGAGAGATTCCCTTGACTTTATATACCAAGCTTGTTTTGAACATTTTTAATTTTGGTAATCAAGATTTTTTAAATCTCTAAGAACTATCTCTTTTTCTCTTTCTGTTCCTTTTTCATTGCATCTTATGCTTGTTTTATGGATGTAATATACCACTGAATTTGAGTATGTAAATTACAAGACTTTTTTGGAGATTGACTTGGTGTCCAGTGGGGTCAGTTTGTCTATCTTGGCCTATCTCTTTCATGCTTCTGGTTCTTCTCTAATTCTTGTGGTTCTTGGTTGTCCTTCCATAGTTAAACTGGACAAGGCAGCTGATGTGGAATTTTTTTTCTGCATTATGTTGGAACCCAAGAGGTCTTTTTTTTTTTTTTCCAGCAGGTCTCTTCCTTAGAATCCTGATTAGGAGCTCTCCATGGGGTGTGAAATATGCCTGGTGGCATGCTGGTGGCTTTGACTTTAGGAAGAATGTATGAGGCTCTCACTTAAAAACCAAGCCAAAAACTCCCCAAATGCCAGAAGATGGAGGGCTCTATTCTTGACCACCAAAACCTGCACTAGATGCCTTAGCCTTCCACAGAGGGCTGATTTAAATTTACAGATATACCCTTTACATTTTGTCTTGAAGCAGATACCAGATTATGTGTACCAAAGTATGATAGGTGGGCCGTACAACCATAGCAACTTTTAACCGTTCCTCCTCTTGTGAGTCCCTTTTCTCACTCCTGTGTTCCACTGTACCTTCCAACTCTGAACCCAGAATCCTTTTTGCTTCCTAACAAGCATATGGATTCCCACATCCATTGCAGCCCCACTTTTATTCCAGGTTATGCCTTTTCCCGACAGTTGCATGCATCAAAATCCCATTCATTCCATCTTCCAGAAATGTGTTGGGATTTCTTGCATTCAACAATCTTCCTCCCCAATCTCTTTGCCATGATAGACATCTCAGAAGTGACAAAGGTGAAAGCATGTACTCAGCCCACCATTTTGAACCAGAAGTTCTCATTAAAAGTTTGTTTGAAGTCCACATTCCAACTAGAAACACCGTTCTTCTATATGCCAAGCATTGTATCTGACTTTCATAGGCCGTCAGTGCAAAAACTGTTAGGCTAAAGATTACATTGCGTCTGTTTTTATTAAAAAGTTACTAAAGAAAATTCAAAGTAGACTTGAGAGAATAGTTTCAAAGAGTTCAAGGGCACAAAGGCCAGGGTTAGCAGCTTCTGGCATTCCCCCTGACTGCAGCTGCTGGAGCACACAAGGTGTGGAGGCCACCTCAGCTCCTGCCGGGAGGAGGCAGTGGCTGTCAGTCAAGAGCAAGAGGCATGCACCAGGGCTGTGACCCCCGACTCCTCACCAACAACTTTTTCTCCATGTCAGCTTAGCTGCCAACTTTGCACACACCTGCTTCCTTCTGACTCACCAGCTCAGAAGAAAGGAAGGAGGTAAGGCCAGCCCTGGACTAGGCTTTGATGTGCTGAGCCACCGCTGATCTTTGAATAACAGATGCACAGAGCTTCTCCAGAGTATTACTGGGGACTCTAATTGCCAAAACAGAAATGAATTTAAGCTAGCTTAAGGAAAAAAAGGTGATTTTATCATAAAGGTCTGGGAGTAACTAATGAAACCCAACAGCCTTTAGAAAGGGTGTAGAGGCCAGGCACGGTAGTTCATGCCTATAATCCCAACACTTTGGGAGGCTGAGGCAGGGGGATCACTTGAGCCCAGGAGTTAGAGACCAGCCCGGGCAACAAGGCAAAGCCCAGTCTCTACAAAAATACAAAAAAATTACCTGGGCATAGTGGCATGTGCCTGTGGTACTTGGGAGGCTGAGGTGGGAGGATCACCTGAGCCCAAGGAGGTCAAGGCTGCAGTGAGCTGTGATGGCACCACTGCACTCCAGCCTGGGTGACAGAGTGACACCTAGTCTCAAAACAAAAAGAAAGGCTATTAGACTGAGGTCTTGGGAGCTATCAGGGTTTGCCTCCATGTCTCATCTCCCAACTCCAGCCCTCTCTGTGTCCTGTCTCTCTCTTCCTGTAGACTGGCTTTCTCTTCTCTTCTGTCTACGTGGCAGAATGTGGCTACCCCTCCGACTGGGGGTTCACATACACTGGTTTGGCCGTGCACAGAGACTGACATTTCCTTAGACCAAGGGCTGGCAAATTTCCATAAAGGCCAGATAGAAAATATTTTCGGCTTTATGGACTTTACAGTCTCTGGTATGACTATTCAACTTGACCATTGTTTCACGAAAACCGCCACGGCCAAGTTGCAAATTAATGGGCGTGTGGCTGTGTTCTAATAAAACTTTACCAAAACAGGAAGGCGATGGGTAGAATTTGGCTGGATCACTGACCACTGCCTTAGATACAACCCAGATTTTAAAAATATGAAGTATTCATTGTGGGTCAGTAGTCAGTTCCTAAGTCGGTAAACAAGAGAGACAGGAAAACACAGCAGACACGTGGCCACTGGAGGCCTGGGGTGACGTGTGCAGTTCCCAGAGAGGAGAGTCTAAGACAATACCTCAATGAGGGGTCACTATATGTACACCTCCTTTAGAGAAGCCATAGCTAGGGATGTTAGTTCTTGCATCTTCTGACTTCAGGGTAATCTCACAGAACAGGGTAGCAAAAAGCCCTTATAGCATCCTGAGATCCCCAGAAACAAAGTCCTCTTTAGAATGAGACATTTCAAAATTCCTCCCAATAAGAAAAGGAAGTGTGCTGGGAGCGGTGGCTCATGCCTGTAATCCCAGCTACTCAAGAGGCTGTGGCAGGAGAATCACTTGAACCCAGGAGGTGGAGGTCACAGTGAGCTGAGATCGTGCCACTGCACTCCAGCCTGGGTAACAGAGCAAGACTCTGTCTCAAACAAACAAACAAAACAAAACAAAAAAGAAGTGAAGAAAGACCGTGAAGTGAAGCAATTGGCCCTATAAAGAGTATATAGCCCTGGATCTGAGAAAGCTTATTCAAAACTTTTATTGTTCCTTAAATGGACATTTAGGGGGAGTTTTTACATTCAAACCCAAGGCTCTGAAATCGAACAAAAGTAATTTTGAGCTACAGTTGGCTGGGAGATTCCACGGCTCCCTGCTCCCCTGGGGCTCAGGGCTGTACAGTGGTATGGTTGAAGCTTGAATTATGTGCCTGGTGTGGCTGTAACTCAGTCTGCCTCCTAGCCTCCCATGGTGGCCCTGTAGCTTACAGGCATGTCATAAAAACTCTGCAGTGGCTGTTAGCAGGAATGGAAAATGGTGCAGCCACTATGGAGGCAGTATGGTGTTCCTCAAAAAATTAAAAATAGAACTACCATATGATCCTGCAATTCTACTTCTGGGTATACAGCCAAAAGAAAAAGAAAGGTCCCGAGGAGATGTTTGCAAATCCATGTTCATAGCAGCATTCGTCATAGTAGCCAAAAGGCAGAGGCAGCCCAAATATGCGTTGATGGGTGAATGGATAAACAAAACATGGTCCATACACACAATGGAATATTAGACTTAAAAAGGAAGGAGATTCTGACACAGGCACCACATCAATAAATCCTGAGGACATTCTGCTAAGTGAAATGTACCTATTCCAGGTGCCTCATATAAGTAGAATCATACACTTACGTGGGGTACCTAGAATAGGTACATAAAGACAGAAGGTAGAGGGTGGTTGCCAGGGGCTGGGGGGCTAGGAGCTATGGGGAGCTGTTTTTCAATGGAGTCGAGCTTCAGTGTTGCAAGATGAAATGAGTTTCAGAGATGGATGGTGGTGACGGTTGTGCAATAACTTGAATGTACTTAACATTATTGAACTGGAACACTAAAAATGGTACATTTAGATGGTATATTTTATGTGATGAGTATTTTACTGTAATTTTGTTTAAGCCTGTAGTGGGAAACGCTTCAATCTCCACGAGAGCCCTACTCTATTATGGCAGTGCACAGCCATGGCCTCTGAGGCCAAGTGAAACATGACTCCTCACACCAGAACCACGACCCCTAAAGGCTTTCCTGGAATGACCTTGAGTCTCTCTGCCTTCTATTTTCCTGCAAAGATAAAAGGTTTTGTTTGTTTTTCTAGCCACAGAAACAAGGAATAGGTGTTTAGAAACACCCCACTGTCTGCTCCTCTGTGGACCATTCTGGGGTTTTCCCCCTGAAGTGAGCCTAGAATCTCCCACCCTAAGGACCTGGCCTTCCCAGAAGCCCTGAGGCCCAGAAGCTTGAATAAGTGCCCAGATAACACCATAAGGGGAGACACTCTCACAACAGCAGTTCTACTATTGGCCACACCTCATGTGATCTGCTGCAAGGGCAGCGTGCCCCCTCCCCTGATGGGGGTCAGCTAGCAAAGACCCTTCCACCACCCACACCACCCCCTCCTCTGAGATCAGGGCCTCCAGGGGAGAGGAGGAGCCCGTGTAATCCCCAGAGCCTCTCTCCAGCAACAAAGAAGAGCCATGAGCTTCTGCTTCAGGTACAGGCACACCTTGCTCCAGCCTCCTAAGACCCTTTTTGCCTCAGCCTTGTCCCCTCCAGACCCTTCTCCATGTGGCCACCTGCTGCCCTCTGCTCACACATCCAAGTAGGCCACTGCCATACACCAACCTTCTTTGGCTCCCTACTGCCCTCAGGAACAAACACCCAAGCCTGTGTGAGGCCTGCAGCCTCATTCCCAGAAGCTTCCCGTCTTCATGTTCCTAATCCCCACACATCCCTGCCTTTTCCTAAGTGTATCCCCTTTGAACCCCAGTCAATCAGTCAAGTCCCTTTTCTGTAGGACACACATTGTTGGATTGTTCTCAATGGTAGCATGGTGATCGGTCCCCTCCATATCCTGCTCACCCCTCCAGGTGCCTCCAGTTTGCTCATATCCTCAATACAGTAGGACATCCAGGACTGACCACACATGTCAGGGGTGACCCCAACAGCACAGAGAACAGCCCACGGGTTCAGGGAATGGCTTCACAGGTTTGAGACACCATAACTAGGACAAAGACCAACTAAAGACCATGGACCCAAATTAAATTGAGGGATTTAAGATGAACTTCCAACCATTTGGGTAAGCTCCAGGAGAAGGTCATCTCTATCTCCCTGGAAATGCCCACGGGTAAGTCAGCCACTGACCTGGCTGGGGCACTGTAGATATGGCCTGGAGGGAGATAGGAGGATGGGGAAGGTCTAGGAGTTCTTCTGCTCCTGTGAGTTACAGAATCCCTTTACTGGGATCTCCAGTCATTTCTTTATTCTGATGGCTGCAGATAAGATTATTCTTTCATTTTTTTAGGCATGGGGTGGGGGAAATCCTTAAAAAGTAACCATCTTTTACTCTGGGCAAATTGTCAGCCCACTAAAGAACAGGATCTGATGCTCATGCCGGCCACCATGTGCCTGCCACATGGCTAGTGCCACCAAGAGATCAGAAACTAACAATGGAAGGGAAGGATGGAGTTTCTAACACTTCTTTGGAGTCCTTGGAAGACTGTGTATTAGGCTGTTCTTGCATTGCTATAAAGAAATACCTGAAACTGGGTAATTTTTTTTTTTTTTGAGACAGAGTCTTGCTCTGTTGCCCCAGCTGGAGTGCAGTGGCACGATCTTGGCTCACAGCAAACTCCGCCTCCTGGATTCAAGTGATTCTCCTGCCTCAGCCTCCCGAGTAGCTGGGATTACAGGCACCCACCACCACACCTGGCTAATTTTTGTATTTTTAGTAAAGAGGTAGGTTTCACCATGTTGGCCAGGCTGGTCTCAAACTCCTGACCTCAAGTGATCCATCCTCCTTAGCCTCCCAAAATGCTGGGATTACAAGTGTGAGCCACCGCACCCAGCCAGAGACTGGGTAATTTATAAGAAAAGAGGTTTAATTGGCTCATGGTTCTGCAGGCTATACAGGAAGTACAGTGACATCTGCTTCTGAGGAGGCCTCAGGGAGCTTTTATTCATGGCAGAAGGTGAAGCAGGAGCAGGTATTCCACATGGCAAAAGCAGGAGCAAGAAAGAGAGAGAGCGGGGTGGGGCAGTGAAGTGCCGCATACTTTTAAATGACCAGATCTCCTGACAACTCACTATCACAAAGACAGCGCCAAGCCATGAGGGATCTCCCCCATGATCCAAACACCTCCTGCCAGACCCCACACTGGCACTGGGGATTACACTTCAACATGAGATTTGGGCAGGGACACACATCTGAAATATATCAGATGGGAGGCATGGAGTCCGTGCCAGAGGCCAGCTTCTGTGAACAGGGCTTGGAAATGCAACACTTTTCCTAAATTCCTACCAGGTTTTCCCTTCTGGCAACCTGGTCATGGCATTTAACCTCTCTGAGCCTCCATCTCCACTCCTGTTAAATGGAGATGATGCTACTAACCATGTACATGAAAAGATTTTGCAAACTGCCAGGCATGATATACATATAAGTTTTAAGAAGTTTCTAGAGTAAATAAGATTGGTATAAAGCTAAGAACTTGATTCCAGTGGAAGAATGCCTAACTCAAGGCAGATAGTGTCATTATTTAGAGAATGAGGCTGGCACTTTGGGAGGCCAAGGTGGGAGGATCACTTGAGGCCAGGAGGTCAAGAGTAGCCTGTGCAACACAGCCAGATCCTGTCTACAAAAAAAGTTTTTTAATACAATAAACAAATTAGCCAGGCATGGTGGTGTGCCCCTATAGTCCCACCTACTCAGGAGGCCAAGGCTGGAGGATTGCTTGAGGCCAGGAGTTTGAGACCAGTCTGGGCAACGTAGCAAGGCTCCATCTCTATAAAAAATAAAGTTTTTTTAAAAATTAGCCAGGCATGGTGACATGTGCCTGTATTCCCAGCTACTCAGGCAGCTGAGGTGGGAGGATCACTTGAGGCAAGGAGATCAAGGCTGCAATGAGGCTATGATTGCACCACCACACTCCAGCCTGGAGCCTGGGTGACAGAGTGAAACCATAACTCAAAAAAAAAAAAAAAAAAGTAGGGGGGAGAATGAAACATGAAGTTCCCAGATGGGCAGAGAGGCAGGAGGAATAGACCAGAGGGATGCTGAGGAGCGACCATCTTGCAAACAACTCTGGAGAACCCAAGAGTGTTAGCCGACCCCCAGGCTGCCCGGCTTTTAGTCACCTTGAGCTACAACCCGCACTTGTGCATCATCACTAGTTCAAGGCCTGGAGCTACTACCCCTCTCCTGCAGGACCTGAGCCAATGGCTACCCTCAAAGATTCAGCCCATCCATGAGTGGCCAATGGTGAGCAGAGAGACAAAGGCACAGCAGCCCCTGTCATCTAGCCCTGCAGCATGGTGAGGCCGGGAATTCCCTCCCACTTCTAATTTCAAGTCGCCCTGGGGTCCACACTCAACAGGGACATGCTCAATCAGACAGTCAGTTTCTGGGGACCAAGCATCCCTTCCCCTGGGCCTTGAGGACTCAGGCAATGGCCGAGCGCCACAGCCCCCACTTCCCCTTAAGTGTGATAGATGGACTGAGTTTTCCTGGCAGTTGAAACACTTTGCATTGATTTGTGTATTAGTTTGTATATTGTTTTGAGAGACCAATTTCAAGAGAAGCTGGGCCTGTCGTCCATCAAAGCCCCACGGTGCTTTATCTTCATTCTGAGCTGGCTGCTCATCAGACGCAGGGCAGGCTGCTGCCAAGAGAGCCCGCTGCCAGGGACCTCCATCTATCACCGCCTGGGGCACACGCTGCCTCAGGATTGTTCAAACTCCAGGGAAAGGACACACCCACCCACTGTGCTCCTTGGAGAAGATCTGGGCTCTTCTGGTTGGAATTCTTGGGTCTTTGGGATTCTCAACATTTCCAGAGGTGAGGAGGCTATAGGAACACTTACAACCTTTTACAGTTAGGGAAACAGAGTCAAGTGCCGTAAAAGGGACACACACAAAACACTCTCAGGAGCTGGGTCCCTAAGTTACAAAGAGAACTAGGCTTCCCTGGTCTTAGCAGATCTCACAGCCCCTTCACCCCGGCCTGTGACACACACAGCCCTCCAGACCTTCCTCCACCTGCACCACTAGGTTTATGCTAGAAGGTTCCCAGTGTGCCCACTTCTAAGCAGTCTTTGCTGAGGGGGTTGAAGAAAAAGGGACCTGCCAAGAGGCCACTGAGGTGGAGGAGTCCTCGGAGACTAAAGCAGCAGGAGTTGGGAGAACCTCTTGAAAGGAGACAGGAGAAGCGAGGCTGTGTGCAAGTCAGGAAGAACAGGCATGGTTTAAATCCTTTTTCTTGGAGAGTAAACCTTGTCACATTTCTGCCTCTGCTGCTTCAGAGGATGCCCCTCTCTGGACAGCCCTTCAGGCATCAGCCTGTTGGCAGCCACACGTCCTGGAATATGGGGTCGCTGGACATAAATCCATCTGTACTGGCCGGGGCTGACAGCGACTGTCACTCCCCAGGACAGGGTTACCACTTTTCTCTCCCTTCTTCTCTCTCCTCTTCCCACTGTTTCAAGGACAGCAGAGTCTTATGGATTTTTCTTCTCCTGTCTTGAATGTGCAAAGGTCCAGGTGACCACAGCAAAGCCAGCTTCTGGCATCAAGAGGGAGGTGGAGGCAGGCACTGGATAAGGTCCCAGGCGCTCCTTGCCCTGGAATTTTGATTCTTCAAAGGGCATCAGAACGTGGTGACCAGCAGCACACAGCAACCAGGCTCTCAGCTGGGCTTTAGGCAGGTTCACTTGGGCTTGCCCAGGGAACCTCATCCTGGAGGATCTTTCAGGAAGCCTGAGGTCTCCTACTAATGGAACTGTAACTGGCTCACCCAGAGGGGGTCAGGTTGGGATCTTGGAGTGGGCACTAGATGAAGCAAATGGGATTGACTCTAATAAAAACATGGAAGAAAAAAATCAGAGACCTTCAGTTCATGTCTGACCCTTGCATATTCCCATTTGTGGGACCCCACAGACCTTCCTCTCACCTTCTGTAAGGAGTATAATGTTCTGGATCCTTCCATTCTCCTCCCCTCAAAACCTACCTGTTCAAAATATAGACAGCTCACCACTATATGAAAAGATGCTCAACCTCATTCAGAACAAAAGAAATACAAATTAAACTACTCTGAGATTCCGTTATCACTATCGAGTTGGCAAAAGGGCCGGGCACGGTGGCTCACACCTATAATCCCAGCACTTTGGAGGGGCCAAGGAAGGAGGATGGCTTGAGGCAAGGAGTTCGAGACCAGCCTGCACAACATAGTGAGACCTCATTTCTGCAAAAATAAATAAATAAATAAATAAATAAATAAATAAAATATATTTCTTTAAGTTGGCAAAAGGCTGGAAGTGTGATAACACACAGTGCTGACAACACTGTGGGGAAACAGACCCTCAAATTCACTAATGGTAGGCTTGGGAGTGATTATTAGGATGTTTTAACTGTATCTTTCTGTGTTATAATAAAAAGTGCATGGCTGCACGCGGTGGCTCATGCCTGTAATCCCAGCACTTTGGGAGGCCAAGACAGGCAGATCACCTGAGGTCGGGAGTTTGAGACCAGCCTGACCAACATGGAGAAACCCCGTATCTACTAAAAATACAAAATTAGCCAGGCAGGTGAGATAACAGGCAGGTGAGATAACAGGCAGGTGAGATAACAGGCAGGTGGCGCATGCCTGTAATCTCAGCTACTTGGGAGGCTGAGACAGGCGAATCGCTTGAACCCAGGAGGCAGAGGTTGCGGTGAGCCGAGATCGTGCCACTGCACTCCAGCCTGAGTAACAAGAGTGAAACTCAGTCTCAAAAAAATACAATAAAATAAACAAAAATGCATTTGGTCTTTGTCTCCAGTTCCTGGCACACAGCTTCTAAAACCCTTGGGGTTTTCAAAATGTTGGGAGTATCTTTTGTTGTTTGTAGGAGTCCTCTGTCAACCACATCAGAGTTGACGCAAGATGGAGCCCCTAGATATCTTCAGGATGGTTCTGGTCACCAGAAAGAACAAACATGTGATCAGAGGGTGGGAACTTTCAGCCCCTGACCTCCAGGATGGGAGGCAGTCTGGAGACTAGGCTCTAAAAACTCTTGAATGATGAGATCCTGGGAGCTTCCAGGTTGGTGAACACGCTGATGTGTTGAGGAAATGGCACTTGGAGGACTCGGGGGCTCTGCCCACCACTCCAACCATGGAAGTCACTTCCATTTGGTTGTTCCTGACTTATATCTTTAATAATAAACCAGTAATAGTAAGTAAAGCACTTTCCTGAGTACTGTGAGCCATTCAGGGGCAAGGGAAGGGGGTGTTGCAGGAACCCCAGAATTTACAGTTGGCCAGGCAGAAGTGTGGGTAGCCCGGCCATTCCCTTTGTAGGTAGCATCTGAAGTGGGGGCATTTTGTGGGACTGGGGCCTTAAACCTGTGGAGTCCACTGCAATCTTTCTGTAGTTACCATCAAAATTGAATTGAATGGTTGTACACACAGTTGGTGCCGGAAAATCAGAGACTTGGTATTGGAAACCCCACATACATTTGATGTCAGAGGTGATGTCAGAAAAAAAGATGAAAAAAAGAATCACACTTTTAAAATTACCAGAATGTATATCTTTGATCTAGAAACTCCACTTCTAGGAATTATCTTACTGACACACTTAGCAGCATGCAAAATGATATAAATACAACCTTATACATTTTGGCATTGCTTATAGCAGTAAAAGAATGGAAACAGCCAAATTGTCATCTGTATGGGAACTAGTTAAAGTATTGAACATATGTACAATGGAATTCTATATAGCTATAAAAAAATTGAAGAAGCTCTATATTGACATGGAAAGATTCGAGATACATTGTTAATTGCGGGAGAAAAAGCAAGATGTAGAACAGTGTTTACAGTATGCCATATCTTATGTTAGATGAAAGAGGGGGCTGGGCACGGTGGCTTATGCCTGTAATCCCAGCACTTTGGGAGGCCAGGGCAGGAGGATCACTGGAGCTCAGGAGTTCAATACCAGCCTGGGCAACATAGGGAGACCCCATCTCTACAAAATAAACAAACAAATTAGGCAGGAATGATGGTGCTTTCCTGTTGTTCCAGCTACCCGGGAGGCTAAGGTGGGAGGATCACTTGAGCCCAAGAGGTCAAGGCTGCAGGAAGCCAGGTTTGCACCACTGCACTCCAACCTGGATGACAGAGAGAGGCCCCATATCAAAAAAGAAAAAGAAAGAGGGATAAAGAATTTAGACTTGCATTAGCTTTTACTTACATTTCTTAAATCTCTGAAGGATAAGAAACTAACATCAGTGGTGGCTGCTTGAGTAGGGAGAGGAGCAGGTGAGGCACAGGGAGGGAAGGACATTTTGTACTGATGTGTGAACCACACAGATGTAATACCTATCCAAGAAAAATAAACACCTGTATACTCACAGCAGGCACACTTAGAAGGGACTTTAGAGATCCTATTCCACCCTCTCCCCACTATAAAGATGTGGAAATGGTGGCCCCAAAGGCTCCCTGGCTCCGCCAGCTCTCAGATCTGGTACAGGATTGGCACCAGAATTCAAGGTGCACAGCCCCCTGTTCAGTGCTCTTTCAAACATACCCCTAGACTATGGCCCTACCTAGGGCAGAGCACAGCAAGATGTGGGCAATATCTTTGGATCACTAGTCCCTGACAAAGCACGTGCCCCCTCTTTATGAAAAGTTTTCGGAAGGAATAAACATCGTGTTGCAATTTCTGTGAGCCTCAAACCTCTGGCTAAGCTAATTAATTAATTAATCAAAGTGACGGCGATTTACATTCCCCAGCCGTGATCGTCACATTTTCCTGGAGGCCATGAATGGTAGGATCACAGGCCCTTCAGCTAAGGAAACATGTCTAGAGAGGAGCCCTTTACCACCCATCAAGTGAAATGCCATTAGACAGTTTCCTGCATTTCACCTTCTTGCAGAATCAACCTATGTACAGAACAAGAAAGAGATGAAACTGATTAGGTGGATACAGCCAATGTTTAACATACTTAACACAGCAACTCAGGAGAAGAGAAATTATTTATTTGCACAAACATTGGCCAACAAAACCAGTGCCCATGGGGCATGGACTTTGAATTGTGTAGGCTGTAGTGGCGATTTGGTGGGTGGCATCTTGCATCATGCCCACCTTTTTCCTTGGTCAAACTTAGCAATTTAACTCCAAACATTCTTACAAGATGGCTGGCAGATGTGCCTTTCAAAACCTGGGATGTGAAGCAAATGAGCATCATCCTCTAATGGCGGTCTGCTACCCATGCCCAGACAGACACGGCACTCACGCTGGCCGGGGCAAAACTTCAGAACCATCCAGAACATAACTGTTCATCATCCATAATGTGTGACAAACCAGGATGCCTCTAAACAGGCCAGGAGAGTTCCAAGGGGGACAAGCTAAGTAAGACAATAAACACGTTGTAAGGCAGATTGAGTGAGGCCATCAATGATGGATGAATGATCTAAGGCTTACAAAGACAGCCCCACCGGAGAGCTTTTGGTCACAAATTAGAGGCATGCTTGGGTCCTTAGACAAGCTGAGCTGACTGCTGCAAAGAGAGCAAGAGCGATCAAAGCAGCCAGAGGGAGAACGGGTAAGTGAGATGAATGGAGATCAAATCCCATTATAACCAATTCTATTACAAAGAAAATTTCACCTTAACAAAAATATATCCAAGCCCCAGGCATTGGCCCATAATAATCATATATTGTTCAAATAACCTGGTGCGAAGCATGCTGTTCTTCAGTTCTTCCGTGACAGTCCCTAGCTATCACAACACTCCAGCTCACACATCCCCATTTACCGTGTGATGAATTACTGGCAGCGTGTGACAATACCCGCATTCTTTTTCAACCCCCTGAATGTGGGAGGTGACATTTGAAATGCCCTCTTGGAGGGTGATGTTCTGAAAAACTTTAAGGAATTTGTCTTCATAAGAATCTTTACCTCATCTCATAGTTTCCATCAAATTAGCTGCCTAGCTCCAGGATCATTACGGAGATAAGTTAAAATGTTAGATAAACACCTCCATAGATGCAGAAAAACATTGGGGGTGGGGGGGTTATAAAGATATAAACCTTGGTTATTTGCTTACATTTGAACCCAATCTTTTATTTACTGTTAAATTTCTATTAACTTTTTCACATGCAGAGTTTTTTATTTTTAGGGGCTTAAATATAAGATTATTTCTTCTTTCTTTTTTCTGTTTTAATTTTATTATACATATTTAAAGTATATAACATGATGTTTTAACACACATATAGAGAATGAAATATTAATAGTTACTATATTGCGTTAAAATATCAATTTTCCCACAAATTTGCCCAATTTTTTTATATATAGTAAGAGCACCTAAAATCTAATCTTCTGGGAAAAATCTTGAATGCATAACAATGTGTATCACAGCCTTGCTTTTAACAGAAAAAGACTTGGAAACAACACACATGTTTATCAACAGAATACATAAATAATGATACAATGGAAAAGTGCATAGTTGTCAAAATTAAGAAACCTAGGGCTTACGTCTATCAATTTGGATCCATTGTACAAAAAAAAATTTTCAGGCAGATATATGCAGTATGATGCCTTTATATAAAGTAAAAAGTACACAAAGCAAGATATTAAGGACATATGTGACCAGATGCTGTGGCTCCATGGGATTACAGTAGCCTGTAAACCCAGCAGTTTGGGAAGCCAAGGCCAGAGGATTACTTGAGGCCAGGAGTTCAAAAGTAGCCTCGGCAACATAGCAAGACCCTGTCTCTACAAAAAATTTAAAAATTAGCCAGGTGTGGTGGCGCATGCCTGTAGTCCCAGCTACTCTGGAGACTGAGGATGGAGGATGGCTTGATCCCAGGAGTTGGAGGTTGCAGTGAGCTGTGATCCTACCACTGTACTCCTGCCTGGGCAACCAAGCAAGACTCTGTCTCTTAAAAAAAAAAAAAAAAAAAAGTGTAGATATTAAACGTATAAATACGTGATGCATGGAAATGAAAACATCAAAGTTAGAATACTTGTTTCACCTTGGGACAAGACAACTATGGTGGGTTTCAACTATACTTACATATTTTGTTTCTTAACCTGAGAGGAAGATGCATAGTATTCATACAAGAGTGCTGGGAAGGGAAGGGCGTGGTCCCTTTAAGTGAAAGGAAGAAGGGAGGGGAAGTGCTGGGTAGAGGAGGGCGTAGTCCCTGGTTAGGGCTCTACCCTACGGACCCAGGTGAGGACAGGCACTTCCGACTTCTTCCAAAACATTGCATTTCCCAAGACTACCCTGGCTTGCCACGCTCCCATCCTGGGCCTATAAAAACCCGAGACCCTAGCAAGGCAGGGACAGAAGCTGTTGGACGGTGAGAGGAACACGTCGGCGGAAGAAGACAAGCAGCTGGACATCGAGAGGACATCGAGGAGAGCACGCTGGCAGAAGTACGCACCAACAAAGGGACACCCGCACTCTGGCTGGTCTCAACCCGCAGGACAAGGCAGAGATTGGCTGGGGCAATCGGAGGAACTCCAGGGAAAAACCATCACCCTTCTGGCTCCCCCATCGACGGAGAGCTACTTCCACTCAATAAAACTTTGCACTCATTCTCCAAGCCCACATGTGATCTGATTCTTCCGGTACACCAAGGCAAGAACCCAGGATACAGAAAGCCCTCTGTCCTTGCAACAGGTAGAGGGTCTAATTGAGCTGGTTAACGCAAGCCTCCTATACCCGGCAAACGAAAAGAGCACACAGTAACACACGCCCACTGGGGCTGCAGAAGCTGTAAACATTCACCCCTGGACACTGCCGTGGGGTCAGAGACCCACAACCTGCTCGTCTGTATGCTCACCTAGAGGTTGGAGCAGTCGGGCACTGAAGAAGCGACCTACTCCCTCTGTCGCACACCCTTCGAGGGGGAAAAGGGAACCTTTCCCATTTCAGTATTCATTAAATAGTCTCTGGAGTTTTTAAAAATATCTAAAATATTTCCCAATTTAAAACAAAAAGGAGTCACTGACGAAGAAAATTTGGAATATAAAATTTCACATTTGCATTCCTGGCACCTCTAAACTAATGTGTCCAGCCCACATTACCCACCTCTGCCCCTCATCTCAGTAGCTAGTCTTATCCTGAGCCATATGTGTCTTGTCTCCCATTAACCAGTAATGTAGCTGATAATCCTGTGATTCTAGTCTTGAGAGTAGGCCAGGGCTCTATTGAAAACAAGTTCATGGAAGTCCTTTATTTAACTTGCATGAGATTGCTAGTTTATCAGCTAGGTACTAGCAATTTTTTATTATGATTATTATCAATGTATGTTCAGAAAATAAGTTTCTTAAATGTATTTCCATGATAACTAAAGTAATACATAGTCATTATATAGAATTTGGAAAATAAGTATCAAGAACAAAATGAAAATCACTTGTATTACCACCATCCAGAGGCACTGTAAACCAGTATGTATATTTATAACATCAGAATCCCACTGAAACATAATTATATATCTTTATTGTTTTCACTTGGCGTTTCCTTTGACAACATAATTTTATTAGCAGAATAATATTTCATCTCAGGGATGAATCAGAATTCATCAGCCATCTCCACACTGTCAAACATAAAAAGTTTATTTTTTTCCTCTAAAAAAAATATTCAACACAGTACTTGTAGTTAAAAAAAAAAAAAAAAATTTCTTTTCCACTCAGATTTCAAAGATTCACATAATTGTGATTAAATTACAAGATCACCAAGTACAACAGGTTTGGGAATAAACAGAGTAGATTCTTAGAAGGCAAGAAACTCTATGAAGCCTTTAGTGCATTCCTGGCGTCTATCAGAGCGTGTTACCGCAGGAACTGGGAGCTGGGTAATTGAAAGTCAGTTAAGAGAGTAGAATCGCTGAATCCAAAAGGTGTGTTATATATGTTTATTTGACAGATATTACCCAATTTCCCTTCAGAAGTTCACAACTTACATATGAAACATCAACCATGAAAAGGATAGTTTCTCTGCATCCTGACCACACAGAACACTGCACTTTTATCAAACTTATAAAAGGTTTGCTAATCTATAGGACCAAAACAATGGTATCTCATTTTTGTTTTGATTTGCATTTAATTATTAGGAAAACTGAGCCTACTTCCATGTTTCTTTGGCTGTTCATGTTTCTTTTTATGTTGCTTCCCCACACATTCATTGACCTAAGTATGTTTCAGAAATTCTTCGCTCTTCTGGCCGGGCATGGTGGCTCACACCTGTAATCCCAGGATTTGGGGAGGCCAAGACAGGTGAATCACCTGAGGTCAGGAGTTTGAGACCAGCCTGGCCAACATGGTGAAACCCCATCTCTACTAAAAATACAAAAATTAGCTGAGCATGATGGCGCACACCTGTAATCCCAGCTACCCTGAGGCTGAGGCACGAGAATCACTTGAACCCAGGAGATGGAGGTTGCAGTGAGTCGAGATCACACCACTGCACTCCAGCCTGGGTGACAGAGCAAGACTCCGTCTCAAAATGTATATATATATATTCTTCATTCTTCTGATCTCTCTCAGTGGTACCCCTCCCAAATCTTAAACCTCTATGACTTTTTCCTGTTTCTTTTGCCATCTTGATGGATATGGGGAAGGAGGAGAGATAAACCTGTGTATCTAGTCTGCCATCAATTTTTCCCAGACTTTTAGAATCCATAGACTTATACAACTTAAAAATGGGGATTGTCGGTTCTTTGTTTTGCTAAGTTAGGACAATTAAGGAGAAAAACCTCCTACCATCCACTTTGACCATTATTTTATTCAAAAAGGAGAGAGGAGGTGCAGAAGGGTAAATGGTGTGAGGGGAGAGGACATTTGAATATACCTACAGGAAAAGCAAAAGCACAATTTCCAAGCTAAGGATGGCCCATCAGAAGGACAACAGCTAACCTTACACCAGTGTTTTTACTGAAAAGGATGAAAGCTTTGCCACTTGTCTTGTGGCACCTCTCTACGGACTGGCATTTGGGAACCTCTGCCCCAGAAACCCACACTGTTCACTTCTCTTCCTGGAATTGCCCCTCCCACCACCACAAGCACCCCCAGCCTTGGCTGCTAAGCATCCTTGAGCACTTTCACTACCAGGGAAAATTTGTGGTTGATACAGAAACCAGGTCAGACAGCGCCGAGGTTTAAAGTAGACCAGAGGAAGGTCAAAAGCCTTGTCCAGTGGGGGGATTCACACGGTACCACGCAGAGAGTTAGAACGAGGCTCCTCCATCTCCACTCAAACCATTCCTGCTGCCACCTGTGATCTTAACCCCGCTCGTAAGTCTAGGATGGCTACACTTCTACTGATCCCCACTGTGAGTCCATCCCACACTGCCCCTACAAGAATCTTGCTACCTTGACCCTTTTGCCCCATGCTGAAAGCCTTCACTGCCATCCTCTTTTCCCTCCCCCCACCACTCACCCCTTCTTACCCTCGACCCAAACTATTCTTCCAGACTGATCTTCCATAAGATGCTTTCTGGGGGAGTATTGCTTTTACTGCCCAGCATAATTTATATACTTTACATTGTATAATTTAGCAATTCTTAGATGCCTGGCACCATTCCAAGCACTTTTCACATGTTTCCTTATTACCCTCCCCTTCTTTTTGCAACAGATCCCAGGGGTGGCATCATGACCCTCCCTCAGGCATCCGTGCTCTCTCTCCTGGGAACCTGCATGTTCAGAGACATACAGGGATAGAGGGGCCTGGCGCAGGGCCTGGAAGAGGAAGTTCATGAGGAGCTGCTGCTGGGAGTCCCCACTGCTTCCCTGCCCTGGCAGAGACCCCTGTGTTCTTCCAATAAATCCTCCTGGGACTGAAGCCACTTGGTGCTATTGCTTATCATCCCCAAATCCCCAACTCATGTGTATGCACTCCTGGGAACCTGCCCCCAGTCCTGCCTCCCATGGCCACTCCCTCCGTCTTTAATGCTCTTCCCTGACCACCACCCCCAATCTCATCCTAAGGCACGGTTCAGAGGCTGCCTGCTCTTTAAATCTTCTCTGAGTACCTTAGCAGAAATTGGTCTCTCCCTTCTCTGATACTCTCAGCACTTTCTCACCTCCAGCCATAAGCACCCTCCTATTTCTTTGTGCACATGTCTTGCTTCCTGAGGTCAGGATACTATTCTATATCTTTGATCACTCATTATTTCCTACTCATTGTAAGTGCTCAATAAATATCTGTTAAGAAATGAATGGGAAAAGAGTCTCTCCTAGGGAGCAAAATTCTTTTGAAGAGTTGTCTATGGCAAGACATTCAATAAACAGAGCCACTCAAAGATGTAATGAATACAGGAAGCCTCCTATCACTGAGGCACTCACAAACAGGCTTGTTGGGAATGCCAGGCGGGTGACTGACATCTCAGATGGGGCCTGGGGAGGGCAAGGCAGGGGTGTTGGTGGGGGCTAGGAGTGGATGAAATCGCTTCTAACTATTTCATCCTGTGGAAAGCATCTGGGGTTTTGAAAGTCATATGGATGCAGGATCCCTGAGATAACACTCACTTGACTCACATAGCCTTTGTTTGAACACGTGGTCCAATCTCCTCTCTTGGTTTTCAGGTTTTAATTAAAGAGGAATGGTGCCAGGAATGGCACTGTCAGCCCTGACTCATCCATCCTCCTGGACTTAATCAGGACTGACCTCCCAAAGGGATGAGGTTTGGGGTGGAACATTCTAGACAGCCATCAACTTAGAGCAGTATTTCCCAAAACCTGCTTCTCAGAGGTCTATTAGAAGTCTTGAAAGTAAATAAATAGAGGTTGATGTTGAGTTTGAGGGGAGGGGTCTCCATGATCAAATAAGTTTAGGAAATGTTGCATATTATACTCCCCTCTTAGATGTTAGCAGTATACATTTAGCAATAAAAGACTCTAAGAAACCTTGCAATGTAGAAATCTGTTTGATTTCATCCAACCCAGCATATTTTCCAGGCTGGTTTTGTCACGAGACACTTCTTTCGGAAGGCAGGTTTAAGAAACACTAACCCTGACAAGTAATAACCAAGAAAGCCACAATTTAGGACTAGGGCTCAACACCTGAGTGTTCCAGGTCAGTGGGTTTAGCCTCTCAGGGCAGACAGAATGCCCATAAACATTTGTCCCTGAAACTCAATGATTTGGGGGATCATCCCAGCCCTGAATTGGGGCTGACGCAGGTTCACACCCTGTGCCTTGCATGATATCAGTAACTACCCTGGATAGCTTGGAAGCAGTCAGAAATCTACAACTAACCAGAGGGATGGCAGTGTGGAGGGAAACACAGAACGTCCTCTTTTCTACTTTTCTTTCATCTCTTTCCCCATTTCCACTCTCGTTTCTGGTTTCCTTTCACAACCTGTTACATATGTATCTGCTAGACATCCAGAAAGTTACTGCCAAAGAGTCTCCCTGTCCCCACCACCTCTCCAGATCAGCAGAAACATTAGGAGACCAAGAAAACATTACAAAGTCCTTGTTGATTGGGTCCGCATTATCCTATAACTTTCAGCAGAACTTTGGGTCCTTATGGAAACTAACTTTAAGATGATCCAGTTTAACCTGCTTCCTCTCTGAGGTCCAGAGGGGTAACATGGCTTGCCCAAGGTCACACAACTAGTGAGTGCAAGAGCAAGACTCCAACTGAGGCCCCCTGTCTCCAAGAATGGTGTTATTTCTACTGCACTGCAGCAGTCTGTTCATTATGTAAATCCCCAGAGCATCAGCTTGAGTCCCCAAAAAAGATCAAATCATGATTTATGTCACTTCTAAGTTTACAGAGGATTACATTCAGAATTCTCTTCCCTGTGAGGTCAGAGCCATGCTTCCCATCACAGACTGGGATGGTACCCAAGCCAGCACAGTTGTGCATGCAGAATGACAGCCTCCACATTTAGACAATGACTCATCCCTTCGAATGTCACTGGGCTTGGAATGACTTGAAAGAGAAGGAAGGAAGGATAGCGATGTTGAAATCTCAGTGGTGTGCTGATGGAGACACACTCCTGCGAATGAAAACCAAAAATGAATGCTTCGGTTCCCTCCCTCACTGGCTGATACCCAATTAAAACTTTGATGCCAATAAAACTTTGAGAGCCAAGCATTGCTTTAATAAGGAAAAGACTGAGTTATACATGAAGGAAAATATCTACAAACATCCTAAACTTGATTGCTTTTTGGGTAAATGCTAATTTCTGAAGATCAGTGAGAAATGCACGTGGGATGTAAAGACAAGTTAGTGGTCTGCATTGATGAATAGGACTTTGCTGTTGATGCCTGCTGCAAACCTGGGAAATAATCTCCAGTCACTGCTCTCCAAAAGCTAACAATTTAATGAAAAGCCAGAATGAACACTTGGCAGAAACACACAAGTATATGGTATTTAATTTAAAGAGAACACCATATTCTGGCGTTGGAGAAAAACATCAAGGACGATCCAGGTGAGATGGAGTTAATCAAAGAGGACTTACTGAAGAGATATGAGGTTTGTGCCACGAGATTTGGAAGGAAGGAAAGGCCAGATGGCAAGAAGGCTAGGAAGCAGATGCCCAAAGCAGGTGAATGGCTTGTACATATGCCCAGAAGAGGAGAAATGGTGAATGCAGCAAGTCCTCACATCAGGAAGATAAGGCTGTTTATATTCACATATTTCTCTACACTCCTCAAAGCAAGTTACCCCGTTCTACGTGGACAATGACTTCAGGAAAGAAGACAGGGATCAAGTTCATTTTACAGAGGAAGAAACAGGTTTATTAAGATAAAGCCTGCCTTAGGGCTTATAGCCAACAGGTGATAGAGCTAAATCTTGAACCTAGGTCTTTAGACTCCAACTATAGAGCATTTGGGGGTTCCCTTAACAATCCTTTTAATCATAAACAAAAATATAGACAAATTAATATCTTTTAAAATATCCCAATCAGGTGCAGGTATGGGATGAGGGAATATGCTATATACTTTCCAAGTTATAAATTACCTTGTTATTTATAAATAGTTATAAATTTGACCTGTTCAACTTGTTAGTCAAGAGTCATGGAAAATAAGTTAATGGAGTCAAGATCACAGTTTCAACATCTCAGGAAGAATGGTTGAGAAAATACCTGTAAGCTATTGATCTCTTAGCTCACTAAAGTACACCCGTCTGCAAAAGTCTGAGGTAACAGGGTAGCAAATAGAGGCCTTGATATTAGAAAATGAATCTCTCAAATGCACAAATCCCCACAAATGGAAAAACATCTCCAAATACCTACTTAACAATGAAGTGCACAAAATCTTTACACATGCAAAAACTGGGATATTATTGTTAACTTGAAGTTAAACGGGGCTGGATACTTAACTCTTTTCCCTCTTATAGCCTGAATTCAGAAACTTCCAGCTGGAATCCAGCCACGTCTTTGCACAGAAAATCATCCACTCTTAAAGACTGTCAGATTCAAAATTGCTTAACTTTCATCCCTAATTAAAAAGGCCAGAAGAATGCTTGGTAAATACTTTGGGTCTAATTAAGTCTGATTGCCTTGCAAAATGGAATCAGTGTATTCAAATTCTTACATTTTGAAATTCCAAGGTTATTTATGCTCTTAATTGGCCACAAATGATAACCTCTGTATGTGGAATTCAGTGGTTCAAGAGCACATGAACCGCAAGATCAACCAAATTCTCAGGTACTGTGAAAGAGGCTGTGCCTTCTGCCATCACTTTATCTCTCTGCAACACTATGATCCTCCACCCTCACACACATGAAGAGGTCTCGGGATCCCTTCTCTTCTTGTTGACATTTTCTCCCTTGTCAATTGTCCTCATACTTGGCTGTACATTAGAATCACTAGGGAGCTTTAAAAATACTCGTGGCTGGGTGCCACCCCCAGAGATACTGATTTCATTGATTTGGAGAATGGCCTGGTGTTGGAATGTTTGAAAGCTTTTAATAGGCAGCTAAGCTTGAGAATGACTGCAATTCAGTGATCTTGTCCAGTGCCTAGGTTTTAAATCCATCCACAAGCTATGACTCCCAAATTTAATCTTCTGTTTAAGCTCTCCCCTGAGTTCCAGAATTATTCATTCAAACTGCTTACGTGGCATGTTCACTGGGTAACTAAAATGCTTCACAAACTTCAGAAGTTGAAAATACAACTCTTGATTTCTCTTGGCTTCCAACATGTTTCTCTTCCAGTGGCTCCTGCAGTAGTAAGTAGCTCAAACCAAAAACCCAGAAGCCATCCTTGACGCCTCCCTTTTCCTCATATTCCACAACAAATTCATGAGTAAAGTCTTGTTTGTTCTACAACCAAAGTAGATTTCATACTCATTATGGTAGGCAGCCCCAGATGGCCCCCAAAGAGCCTCGCTTCCTGATATCCATACCCTGTGTAGTCCCCTCCCACATTGTACAAGGGTTTGAACTGCATGACCAATAACATGTGGCCAAGTTGACGGCATCTCACTTAGAGATTAGATTATGAAAAGATTGCTCACGTGGCAGGGAATGAAAGCCTCTGGCCAACAGCCAGCAAAGAACTGAGCCTTCCAACAATCACACAAGTGAGCTCTGAAGTGAATTCTTCAGTCCAGTCTAACCTTGAGATGGCTGCAGCCCCAGCCAGTGATTCAATTTAACATCGTAAGACAGTGATTCAGAAACACCCAGTTAAGTTGCTCCTAGATTTTTAGTCTTCAGAAACTGTGAGATACAAGTGTTTATTGTTTTAAGCTGCTAAATTTGGGGGTAATTAGTTACACAACAACAGATAATGTACCCATCTACATTTTTGCATCTCATGATTACCATGCTACCTCAACCTACCTCTTTTCTTATCTGCACTCCTGCAGTAGCCTTCCAACCCATCTCCCTTTCCCATTTCTGCTCTTCAAGAATTTGTCATCCACATTTGTATTTTTTAAATAAAATTAGTTCACATCCCTCTCCCGTTTAATACCCTTCAATGGCTTCCCAGTTGACTCAGAATAAAAACCAGTGCCCCCCAAATAGTCTTTCACAATCTGATTCCAATCTACATCTCGAACTTATTCTCATTTCTCTTTTCCCATTTCTTACCATGATCCAGCTATATTGGCCCTTCATTTTCTACCAAGACTCTTGATTTTCTTTATGGTGAGAGGGCTAGGAGAAAGAGGGAAATTCTAACAACAGGGAACAGGATCCTGGTAACACTGTTCACTACAAAAATGACTTTCAGCCACATCTCTGAATGTTTTCTTTGGGCTGGAAGGCAAAGTAGTGTGGTGTGGAATAAGAATAGGTGCTTTTGCTTCTGGCAATATGTTGAACTAAATGAGGAGAGAGCACCTTCCCAGTATAGAACATCAAAATACTGGCTAAAACATAAAACATATTTTTAGATCATGGCTGAGTTAGCAGGCAAATAAGGAAAACAATCAGAGGAAATAAATATAAGGGAATAAAATTCAATGGAGATAAGTAAGCCACAGAAGCATTTTCCTTTAGGAAATCCTTGGATTTTCTAATGGCCTAGAGACATATAAGACACATAAGAGACACATATGAGACTGGAGAAAAATCCTAGGACCCGAGTAGAATGGGACTTTTATTGGCAGGAATACCCATGAAATGACATCTCAGTGGCACCACAAAAAAGGATTTTTCTGACTCAGCCTTGGCCCTTAGAGTAAGAAGGTGGCAGGGAGAAATACATCTTACCTAATATTTCCTACCACAAGCTAATATTTATAAGGCTTCAAGGCTGGAATTCATACCACCTGTGGGTCCAGAAGGTAAAAATTAAAAACTCCAGACTTAGTTTAAAGTGTTCCCAGATGGACAGTGCTCTAAGCATCTGGCAAAAACAACACAAATCCTCTCTGAAGGAATGAACCCTCAACTTAGACCTCTTGTAATTTTTATAAATAAAGAGCAAATCCCTACATGCATGGGAATACAAGCCAACGTGAGTAAGGATCGGCAGAAACAATAAATTGCAGAATCAGACCCATAGAGCCTACAGGTATTGAACTATCAGATAAAGAATTTTAAATAAGTTTAATATAGTTAAAGAAATAAAAGGGAATTTATAAGAGATTATCAAAGTCAAACCAAATAGTTTTAAAAACCAAATATAACTTACCTTAAAATGAAATCATAATAAATTAAATTCAAAACTCATTGGATGGGTCAAACAGCACATTAGACACAGCAAAAGTGTATCTGGCAAACTGTAAGATATAGCTGAAAAATTACCCAGAATGCACCAGGGAGAAAAAGGTGAAAAATATAAATAAGTGGTAAAAAGACAGGAAAGAAAGAATGAGAAGATGCAACACAAGTATAATTGGGGTGCCAGAATATGCAAATAGAAAAAGGAAGAAGAAATATTTGAAAAAATAATGGCTTTGAATTTTTCAGAGTTGACATGTGTATTAGACCGTTCTCATGCTGCTAAATAAAAACATATCCAGGACTGAGTAATTTATAAAGAAAAGAGGTTTAATTGAATCACGGTTCTACATGGCTGGGGAGGCCTTACAATCATGGTGGAAAGCAAAGACACATCTTACATGGTAGAAGGCAAGAGAGAGTTTGTGCAGGAAAACTTCCATTTATAAAACTATCAGTTCTTGTGAGACTTCTTCACTACCACAAGAACAGTATGGCAGAAACCAACCCCATGATTCAATTATCTCCACCTGGCCCCAACCTTGACATGTGGGGATTATTACCATTCAAGGTGAGATTTGGGTGGGGACACAGCCAAACCATATCAACACTGCTTCTCAGTTTCAGGGAATCCAACCAATTCCAAGCAAGACACATCATAATAAAAATTGCAGAAAACCAAAGTCAAAAAGAAGATCTTAGAAACAAACAGGGAGTTTTTTAAAAGAAGAGGGAAAAGCACTACTCAAGGAATGGAGATTACAAAGATTAGACTGACAGCTGACCTCCACAGCGACAATGAAAGCTAAAAAGTAGTAGAATGGTATCTTCAAAATGCTAAGAGAAAATCACTGTTGGCTGGGGGCGGTGGCTCACGCCTGTAATCCCAGCACTTTGGGAGGCTGAGGTGGGCAGATCATGAGGTCAGGAGATCCAGACCATTCTGGCTAACACAGTGAAACCCCGTCTCTACTAAAAATACAAAAAAAATTAGCCGGGCATGGTGGCACATACCTGTATTCCCAGCTACTGGGGAGGCTAAGGCAGTAGAATTGCTTGAACCCGGAAGGCAGAGATTGCAATGAGCTGAGATCGCGCCACTGCACTCCAGGCTGGGCAACAGAGCGAGAGTCCCTCTCAAAAAGAAAAAAGAAAAAGAAAAAAGAAAATCACTGTCAACTGTATTAAATATATGCATCGAAACTATAGTTCAAGAAAAAAGGAAAAATGAAGCGATTTTCAGACATACAAAAAGCTCATTACAACAGTCCTCCACTAAAGGAATGTCTGAACTAAAATATGTACCTTAGGAAGAGGAAAAATGATACTAGAAAAAGGTGAAATATAAGAATGACTATTAAGCAATAAAAAATAGCAAATGTGTGAGAATAAAAATAAATACGACTATATAAAGTATAACATACATATCTGATTTGTAGAATTACAATCAAGCTGAGCATTGAAAAACAAAAATATTGAAATATTTTACTAATGAAGTTTACTTTCTAGCTGGGGAAACTGACAATCATCAATTGAGGAAATCAAAAAAAGAAAAGAAAAAACAGATCATCTAAACAGTAACAAGTGCTACACAAAGAATTTAAATAGGATGATGTGAGAGCCAAAGACTTGGGAGCCATATTGGGCTTAGTGATCAGGGAAGACTTTTCTGAGCAGGTGACATTCAAGCTGAGATCTGAATCACAGGAGGGAGCCAGCCACATCGTTGTGGAAAACAGCATTCCAGGCAGAGAGAAGAGTTAACACAAAAGCCCCCTCTCTGTCAGAATCAACATCTCTGAGTTTCAGTTTCTTCAGCTATAAAATGAGGATAACAGTTTCCTCATACTGTAAAAACCAACTTGGATGAGCTTTTGTATGTGAATTACTTTCAAATTTTTTAATTGTAATGTACATGGTAATGTTATGGAGACAGCCTTGCTTCCACAGGAATATACTGTGGACCAGCTAGAGCAAGACTTAAGTTCTAGGTTTGACAATTCTTATGTAAACATACTGAGATCCAGCATCCTCACTTGTTAAATGGGAATGACGCAGTTGTCATAAAGATTAAAGGGTGAAACATTCATACAGAGCCTGGAACTGTGCCTGGCACACAGTAGAACTCATTAGGAATTAGTTTATTTCCCTTTCCTCTGATAAAATATTATCTCTTCTGTAAAGATGTTAGCGACCGCTTCTATTTTCCATGCCCCGACTCCATCTAGAAGTTCTCTTTCTTCTCTGCTCTCCTACTGCACTTTACCTATAAGTCCCTCTCAATAACTCCTTCCCCCACCCCCATTTCTACCAGTGGTCTGTAAAAGTCATAAGTTCACAGACCTTATTCTAGCCATCTTTTATTCTCCATAGTAGGTAACCCAGTGTCTCACACAACATAGGTATTTAATAAAATGTTTAAATGAATGGGAGAATGAACACATGAATTCAAGTTGGGATATCTCTACTACCAGGGAACCAGCTATTCCACAAGGTAGCTAACTACATGGCTATAGTTTCTTAAAAGTTCTCTCTCATATTGAGTTGAAATCTGTCAATGGTAGATTTTACACTAATGGTCCCTAATGAATCACATCTGTGGAATCCATACCCTTCTGTTGTCTGCAAACTTGACCCAGGGCTTGCCCATGAAAGTCACTGTAGCTAATGGGACAAACGTAATGCAAGCAGAGGCTTGATGAGTCCTGTTTTCCCAACAGGGCTTACACTCTTGGCTTACAGCCATCACCATTAAAGGAAGCCCAAATTTTCCTCTTTGAGGATGAAAGGCCTCATGGTTCAAGGGACTCAGCTGAGCCCAGAGCCTTGCCAATCACAATGGGAGTGTAGTCATGTCAGCCCAGGAGAAACAAAACCAGCAGAAGAACCACCTAGCCAACCCACAAAATTGTGAGAAATAATAAATTGTTGTTTTAAACCACTCCATTTCCAAGGTGGCTCGTTACCCAGAAATAGATAACTGAACCCTTACCTTCTATACTTGATTTGTAAAAGCAAGTATGGGCCCTCTTCCATGTGACAAGCTTCAAATGGCTGAAGACAGATCTCTCCCTTCTGGGTCTTCTCCAAGCTGAACACCTTTCATTCTTCAATAGATTTTTACTATTGAAAAATTTCTCCAAAGGTGCTCTGGTTTACCCTTCTCTTTTACAAGCATAGGGCTCAGCATAGTAACATATTCATCATGTTCCAGCACGGTGACCCTTAGGGACACTGTAATTTCACTTCTCCAGATGCTCTCCTTCTTCCAGGAGCCCAAGCCAGGGTCCACGTGGCCTTTCTGACGTCCTCATTGTGCAATGGTGCATATTGCATGAAGGGCCATAAATCTAAGGCTTTTTCTCATGAACTGCGTGAAGTCACATCTTTCAAATCCTGCACATAAAAACTTTACCATTTAAACCTACATGTGCTAAGTGCTAAGTGCGATGGTGCGCCTATAATCCCAACACTTTGGGAGGCCATGGCAGGAGAATTGCTTGAGCCTAGGAGTTCAAGACAAGCCCTGGCAACATAGCAAGACCTCATCTCTACAAAAAATTTAAAAATTAGCCACGCATGGTGGCACGTGCCTGTGGTCCCTGCTACTCAGGAAGTTGAGGTGAGAAGATCATTTGAGCCTGGGAGATGCAGGCTACAGTGAGCCATGGTCACACCACTGCATTCCAGCCTGGGCAATAGAATGAGACCCTGCCTCAAAACAAACAAGAAAACAAACAAACAAATAAGCAAACAAACAAGTGGGTTCCCACTAAATTGATCATAATGGTTAGGAACTTTCTAAGCCAAAATTCTAAATATAGTAATGTTTTCTCCTAACTTTCTTGATCACACTCTTCTAGCAAAATCTGTTCATTCCAGCTGTTGCCATTTTTCCTCCATTGTCTCCTAGCCCACTATGTTAGTCTCCTCAGTCTGCCATAAAAAGTACCACAGACTGGGTGGCTTAAACAGCAAACATTTATTGTCTCACAGTTCTGAAGGCTGCAAGTTCCAGGTCAAGGTGCCAGCACATTCAATTTTTGGTGAGGACTCTCTTCCTGGCTTGCAGACAGCCACCTTCTCTCTGTGTCTTCACATGGCATTTCCTTCACATGCATAGGTGGCAGTGGGAGCAGCATGCAAAGCCCTCATCTCCAAATATCATCACGTAGAAATCAGGGCTTCAACCCGTAAATTCTGGGGGATACTATTTGAAATCCATAATACCCACTATAATCAGCCTTTCAATTGGACCACTCAACTGAAACTGCCATCAATAACCTCCCATGATGACATGAGAGAATGACAGAATGACAGAGTTGGTCATTATCTCCTCCTGGGTCAAGGTTGCAGACAACAGAAGGGTATGGATTCCACAGATTGATTCATTGGGGACCATTAGTGTAAAATCTACCATTGAGAGATTTCGACTCAATGTGAGAGAGAACTCCTGCTTTCTTTCATTGTCTTCAGAGGAAGCCCCCTCTCGGTTTCCTCCTCCAAGGAATCATTGGCCATTCCTTCCCACTCTTCGCTGGGTCCTTGGACTTCCTCCCTTCTTTACCTACCCCCACTCTCTAAAGTCATCTGAACAGCTCCCAACACGATTTCTCAAGTCCTAACTTCTCCCCAGAATTTCAGACTCATAGATCCAATTGCCTACTAAATATCTTCATAGCACAATGGATGGCCTCAATTAAACCTATTTAAATAGAACTCTTGGTTTTCCATCACCACCCCCTCCTCCAGACTACTCCCCATCTCAATAAATAACGGCTCTATTCCCAATGTTCCTGATTGCTTAGTCCAGAATTCTTAGAATCACTGACTCCCCTCTCCATTCCATATCTGATTCCATAACAGATTCTTGCAACTCTACCTGCAAAGTACCATCAGAATCCTATTTTCATTACCTCTATCACTCAGCTAGTCTAAACCACCGCAGTCCTAATCTAGATTATTAAAATAACTGTCTAACTGGTCTCCCAGCTTTTGCCCTTGACCCTCACAGTAGCCTCCTCTGCAGGTGGCAACCAGAGTCATCACATGAGACACAGTCGATCACACCTCTCAAAAGCGGCCAGTGGCATCCTATGTCACTCAGAGTAAAATCCCAAATCATGACCATGGCCAGAATGCTCTACACGATCTAGCCTTAGCTGCCTCCCTGCCCTCACCTCCCATCATTCTTGCCCTCACTGACTCCACCCCAGCCACACATGGCTTCCTTGCTGCTGCACAAATATTCCCAACATACTTCTGCCCCAGAGACTTTGCATCTGCTGTTCTCACTGCCCGAAAACACCCATCTCCTGAAGCTCAGTAGATGCTCCCCTTCATTTTTATATAGGTCTCCTCTCACAGACCACCTTCTTGGAGAGGCCACCTTTCTGCAGTCAGGATGGCTCTCCATAACACTTACCCCTCCGGACACATGGGTCTGTCTCCCCCACTAGCATACAAGCTTTCCATGAGAACAGGGGGGCTTTGTTTCCTTCCCTGCTGCATGCCCAGTGCTAGAACAAAGCCCAGCTCAGCCTAGGTGTTCAACATTTGTTGAATAAATAAGTTCATTATCCCTCTTAGCCTTGGCCCATCTGCAAATTGGTCTTGCATGTCAATGATATGTGTCCGAGAAACTGATGTTTTCATGTGGTCAAAAGATACAATCAAAAATAAGCTCTGTGGTAGGAGCAGTGGTGAACACAGCCTTAAAGATAAATAATCCTAGGTGCAGACTGTGGAGCACCCTGAATGACCAGCCAGAATCTGAATTTTCTCCCCCCACAGACAATAGCCATTAAAGCTTTCCGTTTGTAAAATGATAGGAACTGTCTCATAAATAACTTTCATTGGGAACATTTTTTAAAAATATTACTTAGATCCATTTGGAAGCAACTTAACATTTTCTTTTTTCATTAATTGGCTTTGAGAACATGTTGACAAGTATGGTTCATTTTGAATGGTCCCAAGTAATTCTCTGGACCAGGGCCGGGACCACCAGGTCACTTGCAAACAAATGCACGTGGCTGTGAATAAATAGATTTATGCATCTGGGTCTTCTGACCACGTTTTACACCCATAGCACATGAATTTCTTATGTAACACCTGTGCACAGCTATATATAGCATACACAGAATCTTGTTTTCATATCATACGTTTAGGCTCTTGCCAGAACTTTCTTCCTAGCAAGGGAGTCTGAGAAAAAAGGCGAAGGAACAGAGTGGAAGAGGATGAACCAATATGGCATCAGCTCGGCCACGCACACACCAGACTGTGATGAACTCACATGTGTACGAATACCCTGGCCCAACAGCTGCTGGCATTGACAGCTCCGTGGCAGCGGAGTGGCCGAGAGAATAGAAATCTTTTCAGCAGGAACAGGCTTGTCGTTGAAGAGTAAAGGGAGCAGTTGAGGCCATTCCGAGGATTTGTTCATGAATTTCAAGTGGATTACAGTCCCCCCGCAACCATTGCAGACAGCAGCAGACAGGGTCTGCAAGGGGCTTCAGAGGAAAACTCAGAGAGCCCGCCCTGCACAGGAGACCTGGAGACCCCAGTGCTCAGGAACTGAAACCAAAATTGTTTCCTTACTGTAGCTAGGAAGGGTTGTTTACATGTAGTTTTTGCCTAATTAAATTGTACCTGTCTTTGCTTCTAATTTTCTTACCTCCTTTCCAAAGCATCAGCTAATCTTTTATCTCATGATTCAATCTCACTCTCCCTCCCTTCTCTCCCTCGCTCCACACACTCTCTTTCTTCCCCGTCTTCCCTTCCCTTCTCTCCACTCCCTCCCACTTTCAGCCTCTCTCTCCTTCAGCTCCCTGGCTTCTCTGGGTAAGTCCCACGCTGACCTCCCCTCCCCTCATTTATCCATAGCTTATGCCGGAGCACAGATCTCTCTGCCCACTCCAGCAATTTCTTCCTATGCTACTGATGCATAAACACATGACTTACCACGTAAACAGTTTCTACGGAGGCTAACTACTCTGTTGACGTGCAGGCTGCAACAGCTGAGAAACCTTATGAATACTTACACACAAATAATGCACATCAGTGCTGACAAACACACAGGGGCCCAGAGGAAGGGAGCAGGTGGGCTTCGAGTTGGGCCTTGTAGACAGACTGCGAGGCGCAGAGAAGCTGTTTCTTGGCTGCGGCATGCTTGCATGAGCTATACGGTGTCTTGGCGCTGGGTCTCTCCTCTGGAAGCCGTAGTGAGGCTGGGGGCTACGGGAGGATTTCTGGGAATGCGCTCAGATCTCCATGTAACTCCCAATATTTGTTCCCCTCCCATCAGAAAAGACCTCTAAGAGCAGCACTAGGCCAGAGGGGGCAGGCAACGGGTCTGGAGCCTGCACATTTCAGGGGTTGCCATAGCAACCCCCTTCCCACACATCCCCCTGCCTCCTCACCAAATGTTTGTCTCAGAGGCACTTCCGAGGGATGGTGGTAAGCCCTCGGACCCTGCCTGGCCCCAGAATCCTGCCTACCATCCCTGCCCACACCAGTCCGGGCACAGCCAGGGCCTGCCAAGAGGAAGGAGAGCACAAAGCTTCGGTTCCAGGCAGAGCTCATGAAATCAACTGTGATTTCCCCAGCTTCGCCGGCCTGAGCAATCTAAGTGGCACTGGGGAAAGGTCATGATGTGAGGGATCTGTGATTTTGGGAGTCTGGAAGGAACAGGAAGAGAGAAAACCTACACATTTTCCAACCTCTGCATTTTACAGATTAAGAAACTGAGGCCCAGAAAAAAGAAGTAGGGGCAGAACATGAACAAAAACCTTATTTGTCCACAGTCTATTTTGGTTCTTAACTTTAAATAATTTTTTTAAAAAGCTCAGTTACAGACTTTTTTTAAACTAAAGGGAATAGACGTAACTAGCTTTTTTGGAGAGTACCAGGGGTATGAACGCTAAATAGTTGCTAAAAAGACACCTGAACAGAGACTGTCCTTGATCTCTTCCTAGGCCAAAATTTAGGCTTCTAGGGGACCATTCAGGTTTTTTTTTTTAGTTCCAGGTCACTGTTATATTAGAGCCTATGTGAATTGAGAAAACTAATTTTCTCGCCATCATGTATCTTTAAAATCACTGGTCAAGGAATAATAATCCTTTTATATTGGTAAAATATGTTTTATTTATTCATACATTTCAGGGTGAAAACATTATTCTTCTAATTTCAACCCTTGGGTCCAAATATAGTTCCCCTGAGAATGAGTCATCTATGACATTATAGGTGATGAATGGATGACAGAAATTTGCCCCCTTCCCTCTCCAATCATGCAGCAACTGAACTACAGAACTTATCTTCCTGGAAGAAGACATTTTCCCAAGTGGAATACAAGTTATGGGGGAATGAGAGGAGTCTTCAGGTTCACGGATGTAACATTTCCCATGCTGTGTACTTCCCCGCTCGTAAAAGTTTGATTTTTAGCATCTGGCATTAAAAAAATCAATCCTGCCTAATGACACCCCTCATTCCTAATCTTTCTTTCCTTTCTTTGGTGAAAATCTTTGTGGAGTATCAGTTCACATTTTTCATTAGCATTTCTTCTGGGTTTCCTCAGATTTTACGAGTGGTTAAGCAATTAGTATACTTCTTAAACCTTTAAGCAAACAAATGCTTAGAATAACACAATGTGTAGTCACTACCACGGTGACAATGAAGCCAACTGTATCATTTTCATCGGCTCATGGGAAGTGTGTACAATCAGTGTCTACAATGCGCATGTGAAAACATAGAGCTTACATTTTACAATCTGAAAAGCACTTTCCAAACATTTGCTCATTGTACCATAATCTTCTCAAGATTGGCTACACCAAGCAACTCAAACAGGTCTGTGTCTGAGTCATATCACAGCCTCAGTCCTTACCAATGCCTGGTACCTCACAAATGTCTTCTAGACTTTGTTAAGGGAATGGTGGCTTTCCCTGAACCATTCAGCAGAGATTCCAACTTAGAGGTTACAAAGTAGCTGGTAAGTGTCAGAGTGAGACACAATGCCAAGGCTGTGGCTACTGGCAGATCATGACCTTGCTTTGAAAAGGGGGTGCTGGAGTGATGAAAAAGTATCTTCAGGTGTGGCTGTGGCCACCTTGGCCACCTGTGTGTCACTTGCCAATGCAAGGACTTGTCATAGTTACACTGACTGTTAAAAAGAAACAAAGGAACAAAAAGGGAGGTGGGGTCAATACTGGGAGCTCTTTTGGGGTAGGAATAGTAGAAAAAATAGAACCTGTGGTTGCTTTAAAAAAAATTCTGTGCCATTGTGGTTTCTCCATGGATGGCCCTTTAATTTATACGTATTAATTGTGTAATATAATCCTCCTTGTGGAACCCCGTATGTTTTTTTAATTTTTTTGGAGTCAGGGTCTCACCTGTCGCCCCAGCTGGAATGCAGTGGGGTGATCCCAGCTCACTGCCACCTTGACTTCCTGGGTCCAAGCGATCCTCCTACCTCAACCCCTCAAGTAGCTGGAACTACAGGCACATGTCACCACGCCTGGCTAATTTTTGTATTTTTTGTCCAGACAGGGTTTTGCCACATTGCCCAGGCTGGTCTCAAGCTCCTGAGCCTAAGTAATCTGCCGGCCTCAGCCTCCCAAAGAGGGAACCCTATATCTTCTTTTTAGCTATATATTTTATAAATGTCTAGACTGTACAACTTTCATGTGTATTTTTAAAGTTTGATGATGTGAGGGTCATTACCTATGGTAAATGGCCTATTTTGGTACCTCCTGTGCAGTTTTATAATTTTGCTGATTATGATAGCGTCTTATGTTGAGTCAACTACAATAAAGATAGTTGCAGGGGAAAAAAGAGAGTCACAAAGAGTTTAAGTGTCCCAGTTGGGAAATCTTTGGGATCATCTACAAGATACAGCATGGTACCATGAGAAGATGAAGCCACAGCCGCCTCAGACCCAGCCTCGGCACTGCGGATTCCTAATGCTGCCAGTTTTGTGTTGTTGCTGTGGGCATTAAATAAAAGAGTGTGATGGTGGATTTCATGTGTCAACCTGTCTAGGCTATGGTGCCCAGCTGTTTGGTCAAACACCACTCTGAATGTTGCTGTGAATTTTTATGATTTTTACATAATTTTCTAGATGTGATTAAATTTAATTCAGTAGACTTCGACCAAAAACAGATTACCCTCCATGATGTGGGGGAGCCCCCTTCAATCAGTTGAAGGCCTTAGTAGCAAAGACTGAGGTTTCTTGAAGAAGGAAAAATTTTGCCTCAAGGATGCAACAAAATTGGGCCAGGCACAGTGGCTCATGCCTATAATCCCAGCACTTCAGAGGCTGAGACGGGAAGATTGCTGGAGGCCAGGAGATCAGCTGGGGCAACACAGCAAGACCTCATCTCTACAAAAATTTAAAAAAAAATTAGTTGTATGTGAGCGCCTGTGGTCCCAGCTATTAGGGAGGCTGAGGCGGAAGGAGCTCTTGAACCTGGGAGGTCTAGGCTGCAGTGAGCCATGATTGCGCCACTACACTCCAAGCTGGGTGACCGAGCAAGATCCTGTCTCAAGGAAAAAAAAAATGCAATAAAATTATGTTTGTTTATCTGGGAAACCCTGATTATTCCATTAAGTCAAGCCCCAGCATGCCTTTGGCAGAGAAGTTACCCAATTGTATATTCTCTTCCATGATCCTGCTTGAATCTATCCCCATAGCCCCACCAACTATATGGGCTCCCACATTCAAGGCACCACATGAGGAGACCCACAATATCACTAACCTCCCCAAGGTCATGACCAGTTTGCAGCAATATTAGGATCAAAATCCCAGGCTTCTGACTCATCATCTGTTCCTTCTCTGGCTCCCTGTTACCAACCCATCTTTCCACCCCTATTCCACCCAGATGCTGTGCCCATTTCACCATGAAAATCAGAGTCCCCCCTCAAACAAGAACCTACTATGGTCATCATAACTTGCATATTTCACTTAGGATTTCTCTTCATCCTGGCAGCAGTGAGTGCTTCTGCCAGAGCCCAGCTTGCTCAGGTAGTCACCACACTGGAGGCTCCCAAGGCCCATCACATGGGGGAGCTTCTGTGACGCCTGCTGCTAAAAGCCTGTGTTCCAAGCACTGTTTCCTAGATTCTCATGTTCAATCTAGTTTCTCTGTCTATGGTCAGTTAGCTTCATCACATAAGCCAAAATTTAAAAGGCGTTCAGGTGGTAAATGATTCTACCCACCTGTGTAATTGAAGAAACAGTCATCTCAGTCATCCGCAAGATCACCCTCAATTCTGACGCCAACTGCAAGGTTTGAGGGGTTCTCAAGACTACCCATAGGTTTGATAATGTACTAGACAGACTCATGGAACTCACTAAAAGCTGTTATGCTCACAGTTATGGTTTATTACAGCTACAGGATACAGATTAAAATTAGCCAAGGGAAGACGCCATAAGGCAGATTCCAGGAAAATTCCACACTGGAGCCTCCAATCACCCTCTCCCCATGGAGTCATGCATGGTGTTAACTGCTCTAAGCAGCAGTATGTGACATATGTATGGGGTACTGCCAACCAGGGAAGCTCACCTGAGTCTTGGCGTCCAGAGTTTTTATTGGGGCTCCATGGTTGACCTCCCATGTGGCTGATTTTTAGTCCCTAACCCCTCCAGAGGTCAAGTGGATACCAGCTGGCCCAAAGCCCCCAGCATAAGTCATATTGTCCAGTGTGGCCAAGGTGCCCAGGTAACAAAGACACTCTTACTGGGCAGGACATCCCAAAGGCCTAGGGGTCACCTCCCAGTAGCAGAAGGCAAAGACCAGACCTCTCTTGGGGTAAGCTTAGTTTCTTCACTACACTTGGTGTACCAGGGATGCAGCTCAACTCTGCAGTACTCCACAGCCACCCACCACATTCCTAACTCTGACTGGTCCTTTTGAAGGTGCAAGCTTCTTGTCTCAGAGAGGACCAGAAGAGGGACCTGGGGTGACTCCATGCTTGTCCTCCCCATGGCTGGCATCTAATGAGATGGCAGGCCCACCAGGGGGTGCTGTGGCTTGTCCCTCTGCCTTCGCCACTGGTACACTTACTTATGCAGGGATTCACCCCAATTCTGGGGTTAGCCCAGAATCCCATCTGCTGCAATGCAAGAGCCGATCTGTTCCTTTCTGCATATTGCAACCCCAGTTCAACAGACAGTGGCATCTTCCCTTATTTAAAAATGCCTTTTCTTCCAACTGCCTGGCTTACCCTATTTGTTATGTTAGAAGAGGTAACTAATAACTAACCAAATTTACAAAATCTACACATTTCTGACACTCAAATTCCTCTTTGACCCACATGTCATGGCAAGGCCCAAGGACTCATGCTGGCGGGAACATTTGTGGCCAGTTCCTCTGCCCTTTACAAGATGCAGGGTGCGGGGGGAGGAAAATTAGTTCTACCCTCACATCTCTCTCTCTCTCTCTCTCTCTTTCAGAAATGGGATCATGCTATGTTGTCCAGGCTTACCTCAAATTCCTAGGCTCAAGTGATCCTCCCACCTCAGCCTACCAAGCAGCTGGGACTATAGGCATGGGTCATTGTGCCTGGTCTCATCCTTACATCCTGTCTGATTTCTTTTATGGGGGAGAAAAGTAGAGAGAGATCAATAAGCCTTTGCTGCCACATCCCAAGGTGAGGATGAGGGGTGAAGCCACCTATGTTTTACAAATGAAGACCCCAGAGCTCCTTGGCTGCTCAAGCCTTGCATCCACTTTCCCATATCCTAGGAGGGTCACAGCTGCAGGGAGGGGGGCTTCAGGCACAGGGGCTGGGGCTGGTAACTGAGGCAGACGTGGCAAGAGAGGGTGCGCAGGAGGCAGGGGTGAGGAGTGGCGGGAATCCTGCCCAACAGGCCTTGGTGCAGGGGTGAGTAAGAAGGTATAGGCACAGCGAACTGGTCCCCTCAAAGGGCAGACATTGGGAATTACTCACAAGGCATGAGGACTCTTCCAGCCCCAGATGATCATCTGCCCAGGTCCTCTAGCAAATTCCCTTTCTCCATCAGGAACAGGGCAAATGGCCAGGGTACCTTCTCAGCTCCCTTCCCTCCATCTCCCATCAGGCTAACACAGGACCTGTCCCAAGTCTTGCCCTCCCAGGGTCCTGGTAGGGAAGTAGCAAATTCACTTTGTAGAAGGAACTAAGGCATTACAACTAATAACATTGCCAGATGGCATTTGCCCTTTAACAAGGCTCCGAGACCTGACCTCGAAAGAGACCAGTGGCAGAAGAGATGCTTCTGCTTTCATAGGGAGTTACCTGGTGCCAACCCTGCCCACAGAAGCAAAGAGACCCCAAGAAATTGGCCAGCCCAACAGCTTTACGCCCTCTGAACCCTGCAAAAGTCACAGAGATGTAAAACAAGCTGAAGAGATTCCTTAAGTCCCCTGGGTGGGGGGTAAGTGTCACGCTCCAGACATTGCAGAGTCTGGTTCTAGAGGCCTGGAGAAGCCCATTGCCTCTGCCTCACCTCTGCCTTACCTTGCCTCAGCCATTTCCCCCAGCAGCAAAAGGGCCCTTCTGCCCTCTGCTCCCACAGAACCTGCCTGAACAGGCCCAGACCCTGTGTCCTCCAGCCCAGCATTTCCCTGGGAAGTTCACTGGGGGAGGCAGGGACTTCATCTTTTTCATCTCCAAGTGCCACAGTGCCCTATGGATAACAATGGCATCCACAGTGCTTAGTGGACAAGAAAGGCATTGCCAGCACCCCACAGCTGCACCAGCCCTGGTTCTGATCCCAGGCTGCAAAAAAAAAAAAAAAAAGGGGCAGGCAGGCCACTGGCACTCACTTACTTCCAAGGATTAGGTCAGCCCCACCTCCACTGTCTTCCAGACACTGGGAGAGGCCAGGTGCAGACCCCCAGAGACTCAGTGTAAAGCCTGACAATCTGCCAACACCAGATGTTCAAGATGAAAATCTCATCTTCCCAAATGCTGAAGGGGTCCAGTGGATCAGGGACACTTGTCCCCAGGGTGTCCTGGCAGCTGAACTCAGCACCTTCTCTCCCACCTGTTAGCCACGAGGGCAGAGGTACCTAGTATCCAAGGGCCAGGAGACACAGCACAGGAGTGGAATGCACTTGACACAGACGACTACCTTTCAAATGCTCCTCCTTCATCATCAGAACAAAGACTAGCCCAGTGGCCCAGACTTCCCTTCCCACTTCCTTTATTTAGGAGGCCATGAACCCAGTCCTTCTTCTCAGCCCTGCCTCTGGGTTCAGGAACCAAGGCTAGATCTGCTTGTAGCTAATATGTGCCATGTGGCTTTTCATCTCAACTTTGTCACTTATTGTCTGTGACCTTGAGCCTTTTAAACTCTCCTCTGCCAATTACTCCTCTCTGAAATGGGAGTAAACTAACTTCCCAGAGAAGTCCTGTGGAGGAGTGAGGTGACACATGCCAAGAAGAGACAGGAACACCTGGAGATGCAGCAAACACTATTTTTATTTCATACCTGAAAGCAACAGTCTCTCCATGGAGTTGGCTGGGTTGGCTTTTACGCCCATAATGTTTGTGGTCGGATCATGTCTGTATTTAAACTAAACACAGTATTTAAGCCACCAGAAATAAGAAAACAAAGAGGAGAAAATTCCATCACATAGGTTTTTTTTTTTACTTCAGTCTATTCATCCAGATGGTGATAATTAGTGGGCTCGCCTGTCTGCACCTGTCATTGTTTATGTACACGTTCTACCTATAGGAATGTGCAGGGAACTTTCTAGATGCATGAAGAGTGATGCTGTGGAATCAGATACAGCCTACTATTCTAGGATTCACCCTTGGTTCTTTGGTGGAGTCAAGAATAGTCTTGGTGCTGGAGGGACCAAGCCAGCAAAGATTTGCACTGTCAGCCAAGGGACTTATTTTCCCTGCCTCCAACAGTTTTGCCGTCACTAAAGCTGCTACACATGCTGAACTTAAATGCCTGCTTATAGCAAAAGCAGCCATGTCAGTCACTTAATGTTTCTTAAAAATCCCTGTCTTTGTCCATTTTGTTTTGCTATTAAAAGAAAAAAAAATGCCACTGGATAATTTATAAAGAAAAGAGGTTTATTTAGCTCATGGTTCTGCAGGTTGAGAAGTTCAAGGGCATGGCCCTGGCTTCTGGCGAGGGCTTTCCTGCTGCATTATGACACAGGGAGAAAGGTCAAAGGGGAAGTGAATATGTGCAGAGACGGGGAATCCTGAGGGGTCTCCAGCTTTATAACAACCCACTCTCATGGGAACCAATCCACTCCTGTAAGAACAGCTCACTACTGCCTGAACCGCACCACATCATCCATGCGAGATCCCTCTCCATGACCCAGACACCTCCTGCCAGGCCCCACCTCCCAACATCACCACACCGGGGATCAAATTTCAACATGAGTTTTGGTGGGGACAAACAAACCACATCCAAACCACTGCAAACCCCATACATACCAGGGCCCCACTCCAGACCCATTGAATTGAATCCTTTGGGGATGGTGCCTGAAAAAAATATATTTTAAACTCCCAAGGGGTTCTGACACTTTGTTGAGTTTGGGATCTTCTGGACTGGAAGGAACTCTCAGGCTTTGAGTGGAGACCTTGGATCTGTTCCAGGTTTTGCCAATAACTTTCTGTTGTCCCTGTGTGACTTTGGGCAAGTCACTTTCCTGTGTACCTGTCTCTAACTAAGAATGATGGATTCTGATAAGTCAATTCCCACTTGTGTCCCAGGAGCCCTAGGGTTTCCTCTGAGGCTCCAGAAGTTTCTAAGGGATAAGTGGAATGAAGACAGTAGGTTGGGCTCTGGATTCCCTACCTCAAGAGTTAATCCTAGGGGCTGCTAAAGGCCCGTTTACAAAAGCTTCACATCAAGCCAGATCAACATCTGGGAACATCTGCCTGGGATGCAGGACATGGGCAGCCCTAGAACTAGTTTAAGGTGGCTTACATGGGCATGGTAATTGTAGAAATCACATTTTTAAAATGTTAATCTCGTCAGAGACTTGGACTGTGGCATCTTTATTTCTGTGAGTTGTGACTTTCTCATCCTTAGAAGTAGGGGGTGAACTAGACTCCACAAAGGAGTTTAACAATTTGCCCTTCTAATTGTCTACACCAAATCCATGCCTCCCTACCCTGTGAGCAGACGTTGGTAGTATGTTCCTCATGCCTTCAACCAGGGTGAGCCAGACGAGCCCCGGGAACACGATACATGACCTTGGCCTTGTTACTATGTGCAATGTATTGAATTGCAGACCCCCAAAATTTATATATTGAAGCCCTAGTCCCAGTATGACTGTACTTGGAGAGCCTTTATGGAGGTAACTAAAGTTAAGTGCGGTCATAAGGGTGGAGTCATAATTTAATAGGATTGGCACCCTTATAAGAAGAGGAAGAGAGAGATCACTTTCCACTGAAATGTACCGAGGAAAGGCTATGTGAGGACATAGCCCAGAAGAGACCCTCACCAGAGCCCAGCTATGCTGGCACCCTGACCTCCTGCTCCAGCCTCCAGACTGAGGAAATACATTTCCATGGTTGAAGCCACCCAGTCTATGGTACTTTGTTGTGGCTGCCTGAGCTAAGACACCATCACACAATGACCAGGGAGGCTCTTTGGCCATGGTCAGCAGAGGCAGCTGTGCCACGGCCTGTGGGTGCCACGCCCGCCTCACAGCAGCGACTTCCTCATAAGAAAGTCTCTGCTGTTATTTAGATGTGTGTCTTGTCTCCCAGACTCAGATACAAGCCCGTCAAGGCAGTGAGGTTGACATCTTTTTTTCTGACTTGTCTGCAAACCTCTCATGAGGTGGGCATTTTCAGATACTTTCCTGGATGAAGACGTGGAGACCCTGAAGTTAGCAGTTTGTGCTTGGCCCTAGGGCCCGGAGAGGAGGCCCCTGTGGCAAGCAGTGCCGCCAGTTTCTGGCTCTGGAAATTGTGCTGTTTTCCTGGGGGCCTAGGCTCTGGCAACACTCGGCTCTGTTGAGTGGGGAGGGGAGCAAGGCGCCCTGGGGAGGGCAGCAAGGCGCCCTGGGGAGGGGAGCAAGGCGCCCTGGGGAGGGCAGCAAGGCGGCCCTGGCTGCCTCTTTACCACTTGGGCCGTGCAGGCAAGCAGCAGCTCTCATGGCCCGGCACGGAGTGTCCTGGTGCAGTTGGCCTCCCAGTGCAAATGGGAGTGGGTCCCAGAGAGGGCTGGGGAGGGGTTGGGCACTGCAGAGCTGGCGCTTCTCTGCTCCTCACCAGGAGGTCCTACCGCCAGGCTGTGATGTGCCCAGCTGGAGAGGTATGGGAATTCTGGGGCACTAAGCATAAGCCAAGTTGATAAAACACAATATTAGCAAGGTTACAATGTTTGGGTCTGTTCCTATACTAATCAACTCCTTTAAATCACTTGTCGAGAGCATTTATATTTAAGCATTTTCATAAATAACATTTATTCTTCACAACCCTGGGAGGCAGGTCTTATTCCCTGGTTTGTAGGCAGGGAAACAGCCTCAGCTGTGAGTAACCAAACTCACCGAGTTAATGGGGACCACTGCATTCCAGGCCACGTCCGGCATTCTATTTCACCCTAGATTTGCTTCCTAGAGATCAGTAACAGCCACAAGCTGCTCTCCACTCAGCCCCACGCCACACATGGTACCATGCCTCTGCTATTGGCTTTGGGGTGTGAAATGAACCATGTGGTGGCTCAATGTAAAAATGGGTTACCCAAGTGGAATTCCAAGGAATCCTAACTCCTAGAAAGATGCTAAAACATACTTCTTTCTTTTTGTTTTCATACAGGATTGTTGCATAGTCGTGTTTGGGTAATTCCATGTACAGTCTTTCCTTCTTAGGCAATTATATTAGCAATTAAAGGCTCTGAGAAATTTTGCAATGAAGATGCCATCATAAATTTGTTTAATTCAGCATTTGACAACAAAACTGATTTTCCTAGCAACATTTTGGTCCAGAGAGAAGGTGATGCAAGATGTAGAAATGACTGAGAGAATGGTGGACACTTGTTCACTATGCCAGAAATAAAAGATCAGTGAAGTGAAATTGATTAAAACTACGGTGGCTCACACTTGTAATCCCAGCACTTTGGGAGGCCGAGGCGGGCGGATCACGAGGTCAGGAGATCGAGACCATGGTGAAACCCCGTCTCTACTAAAAAAATACAAAAAAATTAGCCAGGCATGGTGGTGGGCGCCTGTAGTCCCAGCTACTCGGAGAGGCTGAGGCAGGAGAAAGGCGTGAACCCAGGAGGCGGAGCTTGCAGTGAGCCGAGATTGTGCCACTGCACTCCAGCCTGGGCAACAGAGTGAGACTCCGTCTCAAAAAAAAAAAAAAAAAACTACAATCATTGTCAAATAACCACATTTAACTCCTCTCTTAAAACTTGTCACTTAAGACACTATGTTAACTAAATCTCTTTAAAGTATTAAATCATGTCATTGTTCGTATGTAAATGTATTTCCACTTGTAGGATTAGTAGATAAAACACCGATTTTTATTTCTACTTAATCTCATATTCTGTATTCCCCAAATTTACAAATAGATATCATTTATAAACTAATACAAAACAAATAATTTAAAATAATCTGCCATCCCAAAGTTTAGATTTAATAAAAGAGTAGGCAGGAGAGGATGGAGCGAATGGAGGAGGGAGGCAGACTGTGGGAAAACCTCACTGCGTGGTCTACCGTGCGTAGCTGTAACCTGCAATGCAAGGGTTTTTTGTTTGTTTGTTTTTGAGACAGAGTCTTGCTCTGTCACCCAGGCTGGAGTGCAATGGCGTGATCTCGCCTCACTGTAACCTCCACCTCCCCAGTTCAAGCAATTATCCTGCCTCAGCCTCCTAAGTAGCTGGGATTACAGGCACATGCCACCACACCTGGGGAATTTTTGTGTTTTTTAGAGGAGACAGGGTTTCACCATGTTGGTCAAGCTGGTCTTGAACTCCTGAGCTCAGGCAATCCACTCGCCTCTGCCTCCCAAAGTGCTAGGATTACAGTGCCTGGCCCCAATGCAAGGTTTTTAAAACCATGGGCTAAAGAGTGGTTGTGTAGGTATGGAAGTGCTGGTTTTAGATAAGCAGATTTCTGGGCCAGAGACATGCCAAGACTGAGGCCCCAGATCTCACCTCCATATGTCCCTGTATGGACTAAAGACCCAGGGAGGAGGACAGAGACCAGGGAGATCGGAGAGGAGACGTGACAAAGAGCAGGACCTATCTTTAGAAACTCAGGTTCACAATAGGGGTATAGGGAGAAGACTGCAACGTGATTGGACACTCTCTGCAACACCTCCAGAGTACACAGGGATTGGCTGGAAACAGAGAGAACATGGCGGTAGCGGTAACAGGAACGCATGTGTATACCCTTATCACGTGCACTGTTCAACGAGCTTTAAGATCAACTCATTTAATCCACACAACAACCCTAGGAGGGACCTTCAATCATCCTCATTTTATAGATGGGGAAACTGAGGCAGGGTGGGTTAAGTAGCTCACCCAACTTCATAGAGCTAGTAAGAGGCTGAGCTAGATGTGAATCCAGCATCTGGCTCTCCTGACAGATCTAAAGTGTTACAGGGCAGCAGGCCCCAGAGGCCCTGCAAATGGAGGAAGAGAAAGGTGCAGCTATCAGCATAGGAACAGGAACCGGCTGTGGACACCCAGTGCGGAACAAAGGGCAATCAGCTTTGCCTAGAAAATGATGTCATGGGAATCAGAAGACTTGGGGCTGGGGATGGGAAAGGGTCCAGTTTGAATCTCTCATGTTATCCAGGCAGATGAGGCCTGGTGGTGGCAAGTTAATTCCCAAGGGCACACTGGTGGCTTGTGACTCAGCAGGGCTGAAGCCCTGATGTCCTGGGTCCTCGTTCAACTCTAGGAGGGTTGAGGCAGATTCGTGATGAAGGCAGCAACTGGAGTCTGGGGGGGTCACATCAGAAAGATCCACTGCCTGGGGGCTGGCAGCCTGGCTTAGCCGATCTGGGTTCACAGCAAGGTGCTGGGACTGAAAGCCCTATGTGAGTTGGAGCAACGGGGGGAGAAAATATTCCTTCTCCCACCTTATGTTCCTCCCTTCCCAACCCAATGAGGCCGTTGCAGACCCTTACATTGGTTCCTTCCAAGTGAAAGCCTTGAAGCCTGATAAACCAAAATGCAAACACATCGCTTGGCTTGGATAACCTGCAGCTGATTGAGAGGACTTGCTCAGCTAATCAGTGAGGATTGGTGGGGGGCCTCCATGAAGAACTGGAGCATGGCGGATGCCCACAGCATGAGGGCCACCTGGGCAAGAGGGAGACACAGCGGCACCAGGAGGAAGCAGGGGCCAGAAAGGAAGACACACACCCCTGACACACACATGAGCACCCCTTGGGCAGTCCTGGTGGAGAAGAGCATGTCTGCGCACAGGTGCCATGGTCTGGTCATCTTGCATGTTGCTGAAAGGAGGAAAGGGAGCATTACAGGTCCAGTGTCTGCCTCTACCTGTCTCTTCTACCTCTGCTTTGCTCCTTGAAAATCTTTGTCGACTCCACACTCTTCCACACCTGCCATCTTCTTCCTCTACTGGCTTTTCTCCCCTAACACCGCTCCCCCTCACTCTCCATCCTCTCCTTGCTGCCTCCACCCTCCTCCCTGGAAGAGGGAGGCCAGCAGAGTTGGGGCTGTTGAGAATGTGCAGCCAGGGGACTGTGGGGCAGCGCCACGAGTACCCTGAATGCTGTGGGCATGCAGGTGAAACGCCCAGAACGGCGCCCGGGAGGTAGGCTGTTTTCCAGGCAGTGTTCTGCCAAGGACAAGAACACAGAGGCTCAACTTAACCTTTAATATTTTTTAAAAGGCCAGAGTGCCCCCCAGTGTAATGGTGCCCCCAGTTTACTACCCGAGAGAGGAGTGGGCAGCTGCAAAAGGGATGCTGCCAGTTCAGATCCAAAGCTGGTCCCTCTGTGGCTTAGTTCTTAGTTTCACACACATCTCTCGCAAAATGACATCTCAGGTACCACCTCATTTGCCCTCAGGTGCTCTGGGAGGTGCTCATGGGCCGGGGCACCAGATGCAACCTGACAGCCCATTGTATTAACAGAAAGGGGGTCTGAGTTGTTTTTGTGATTTCAAGAAGACTACACATGCAAAAGAATAAAGTTAGACTCCTCCCTCACTTTATATACAAAAATCAACATAAAATCAATCACAGGCTAAATGTAAAAGCTAAAACTATAAAATTCTTAGAAGAAAATATAGGCATAAATCTTCATGACCTTGATTTCTTAGATGTGATGCCAAAACTAGGAGCAAAACGGAAAGATAGATACATTGGAATTCATAAAACTTAAAACTTTTGTACTGCAAATGATACCATCAAGAAAGCAAAAAGACAATGCACAAAATGGGAGAAAATGTTTGCAAATCATTAGCTCTGATAAGGGATTTGTTTCCAGAATATAGAAAGAATGCTTATGACAACAATAAAAAGATAAACAATCCAATTTTTTTCTTTTTCCCGAGACTGAGTCTCGCTCTATCGCCCAGGCTGGATTGCAGTGGTGCGATCTCAGCTCACTGCAGCCTCCGCCTCCCAGGTTCAAGCGATTCTCTTGCCTCAGCCTCCCGAGTAGCTGGGATTACAGGCGCATGCCACCATGCCTGGCTAATTTTTGTATTTTTAGTGGAGATAAGAGTTTCACCATGTTGGCCAGGCTGGTCTCAAACTCCTGACCTCAAGTGATCCACCTACCTCAGCCTCCCAAAGTGCTGGGATTACAGGCATGAGCCACCATGCCTGGCTAAAAATCCAATTTTTCAAATGGGCAAGGGATCTGAATGGATATTTCTCCCAAGAAGATATACAAATGGCTAGTAAGCATATAAAAAGATGCTCAACATCATTAGTCATCAAGGAAATGTAAACCAAAGTTGCAATGTAATACCACTTCACACCAACTAGGATGGCTAAGTTCAGAAAGAAGGTCAGTAAGTACTGAGGAGAATGTGGAGAAATTAGAACCTTCCACACTGCCGGTGGCCATGTGAAATGCTACAGCCACTTCAAAAAACAGTTTGGGACCAGGTGCAGTGGTGCACACCTGTAATCCCAACACTTTGGGAGGCCAAGGCGGGAGGATGGCTTGAGCATAGGAGTTCAAGACCAGCCTGGGCAACATAGTGAGACCCTGTCTTTTTTTAATAAAAATAAATAAATAAATAAAAGTTTGGCAGTTTCTCAAATTTTTAAGCACAGTTACCATGTGACCCAGGAATTCTACTCCTAATTGTACCCAAGGGAAATGAAAACTAAGGTTCACACAAAAACATGTACACAAATGTTCATAGCAGTATTATTCATAATAGCCAAAAAGTGGAAGCTATCTAAATGTCCAACAGCAACATGTGATATCTTCACACAATGCAGTATTATTTGAAATAAAAAGGAATGAAGACTGATACATGCTACAACCTGGATCGACCTTGAAAACATTGGCTAAGTGAAAGAAGCCAATCACAGAAAAACCACATATCCCATGATTCCATTTCTATGAAATGCCCAGAACAGGCAAATCTCCAGACAGAAAGGAAATCCGTGGTTGCCAGCAAATGAGGACTACGGGTAAAATGGAGCCTGACTAATGGCCGTAGGGTTTCTTTTGGGGTGATGAAAATGTTCTAAAATTAGATTGTGGTGAAGGTTGAACAACCCTGTGAATATCCTACAAGACATTGAAATGCATACTTGAGAGAGCTGGACTACATGGTATGAGAATTATATTTTAATAAAGCTGTTTTATTTTTGAAAAAAAATTCATGAAATTGATATAACCTCATTTTAAAACCGGACAGTCCAACTTACATGCAAATTGTGCTTTTGTCTGAAACCCCTCAGTTTTGAAATACTGTGGGTCTCATATTGACTGCAAGTTGATTCATGGAACTGTTAGTGGATGCTTTTCACTCAAATATTCGAGGATTTTTTTTTTTTTTAACCTTCTGTCAAGCCTTGTGTTAACATCAGTGAAATAAAGTCAGAGAGAAATGCATTAAGGGGTCCCTGTGATACCACCTGGGTGGGAGAGCAAGACCCTGTTTCAAAAAAAACGAGAGAGAACTGCATTAACATACGGGTGGCTGCCGGGCATGGTAGCTCATGCCTGTAATCCCAGCACTTTGGGAGGCCGAGGCAGGTGGATCACCTGAGGTCAGGAGTTTAAGACCAGTCTGGCCAACATGGTGAAACCCCGTTTCTACTAAAAATACAAAAATTAGCCAGGTGTGGTGGCATGCACCCCTGTAGTCCCAGCTACTCGGGAGGCTGAGGCAGGAGAATTGCTTGAACCTGGGAGGCAGAGGCTGCAGTGAGCCGCGAACTCCAGCCCAGGGGGTCAGAGCACGAGTCCATCTCCAAAAAAAACAAAACAAAACAAAACCAAAAAAAAAAAGACACAGTGGCAAGCTATATAATGACAAAAACCTAAGGCCTGATGAAGACATAAAGGGTAGAAAGGTTCTTCGCTGAGTGGGCGCCTCTGGGCTGAGCAAGGAGCCGGGACACATGGCGTCTCACCTCCCCGACAGGAGCAGCGGGGTGTGACGGTGCCTCTGATCCCCCAGCTCAGGCCTGGAGAGCTGCTCCTCGCAAGAGGAAGGGCCAGGACACCTGGAGATCCAGGGAGATCCTCTCCTTACCTTCAGCTGATGCTGCGGCCTCCCAACTGGCTTCTAAAGAGCGCTGAGATTCTCTTCTGCTAGAACAGGCGCCGCTTCCATCTCAGCAGAGGCCTATAGCTCTTGGCACTGGGTGCAGCTCCCTCAGGGCTCACAGCAGCTCGGATCTGTCTCTCTCCTGCCGCAATGGAGACCATCTTCCTCTTCCAGCCCTGCTAATGAGCAGGGAGAAGCGGGGTAAACAGTGAGCGACGAAATTCACAGATGATACTAATTTGGGAGGTGCCAGAAACACCGGCTCTAAGAGAGAATGCAAACAATCTGTGGAGGGAGAGGTTAGAAGCCCAGGCAAAAGCCAGCCACACGAGGTGGGTTGCAAATTCGTGTATGTGCATGAACGCCACTGGCAGAGGAAAGAGTTGAGGCCAGTTTCTCCAGGCCTAGGAGGCACAAGGGTGGACTTCAGATAGTGGCGATAATCTCCAGCAAATGAGACGGGGGTGTGCCGTGGGAAAGGCCATGCAATGTGGAGCATTTTGCCAGCCGGGAAAGCCGAGCATGCCTACTGTTCTAGCAAAGATCTTGGTCCTACCATGATGGGAGCAAAAGTCTTCTTTTTCAAAGCTGTTTCTACATCTGCTGGCATTTTCCTGGGTGGCGTTTAAAGAACTGAGAACAAAGATGAATAAGGACTGATGTGAGGCTCTACTCAGAGTGTCTGCTCCAGGTTGGTCTAGAAAGATCCTGGGTCAGTGAGTAGGGCACGGCACAGATGGCCAGCATCAACAGGTCCCATAATACACAGAAAGGCTGAACAGGCTGGAACAGGAGGAGTGGGCAGGAGCAGAAAGACTGGTCTTGACAGGTGTGGTGGGGAGGTCGGAAGCAGCACAGATACTGGCTGGTGAGCTGCAGCAGGAGGAGGTGTGCCAGGGGCTATGGACGGAGCTGTGTCCCCTCCATATGCACTTGTTGAAGCCCTGACCCCATAATGGGATGGTATTTAGAGATGAGGCCTTTGAGAGGTAATTAGGGCTACATAAGGTCATTGTAGCCTCATGATGGCTCAATGGCGTCATAAGAAGAGGAAGAGAAGGAGCTGTTTCTCTGCATGTGAGGACACTGGGGAAAACCAGGCGTCTGCAAGCCCAGAAAGGCACCCTCATCAGGAGCCAAATTGGCTGCAGTTCCAGCCTCCAGAACTGTGAGAAATAAACGTCTGTTGTTTCAGCCACTCAGTGCATGGTACTTTGTTACGGTGTCCCAAACAGACTAATACACCGGGGTCCACAGTCAGAGGCAGATGGCAGATGGAGTCACTCATACTGCAGAGGACTCGGAACATTCACTTGCAACTGCTGAAAAAACCCTATGCCTCTCATGCACACAACAAACATTTAAGAACCAACTAACCTCCAGACACTGATGACACTGCACAGAGCCCGAAGCAGAGGCTTGCTCTCACGGGGTTTCTATTGTAAGGACTTCACCATATGACTAGTAGTTCAATAAAGGCATCTGTGCGTGCCCTTGGGCTAACATACTTCAAATTCAATGTTTTCCTAAGACTTAAATTGATATCAGGACAGACTTTAGAATGTTGACTCCTTCATGCCACTCGCATAAAAGCTTACTAGGTGCCAGACGTGGTACAAAGTACTTCAAATTTTTAAGTCTTATTACATCAGCCCCTTGGGGTGACCTTCTTATCCCCATTTTATAGATTATGAAACAGACTTGAAGAGGTTTGAGTAACTTTCCACAGTTTACACAGCTTTCAGGTTAACAGAGCAAGAATTCAAAATAAGTTTTTTTTTTTTTTTTGAGATGAGTTTTGCTCTTGCTGTCCAGGCTGAAGTGCAATCCCATGACCTCAGCTCACTGCAACCTCCGTCTCCCAGGTTCAAGTGATTCTCCTGCCTCAGCCTCCCAAGTAGCTTGGATTACAGATGCCCACCACCACGTCCAGGTAATTTTTTGTATTTTTAGTAGAGATGGAGTTTCACCATGTTGGCCAGGCTGTTCTCGAACTCATGACTTCGGGTGATCCACTCCCCTCGGCCTCCAAAGTGCTGGGATTACAGGTGTGAGCCACCATGCCCAGCCTCAAAATAAGTTCTGTTCAAACATCACAGGTACCCTATAAATATGTACTATTATGTATCAATTATGTATACAGTTAGTATGTATCAATAATTATTATGTATAAGTACATAAGTAAGTAAGTAAAAGGTCTGACTCTCAGACTCTGCTGTAACCATGGATTCTTGGACCATTGTGTTACGGTTTTAGGTAACACTCAGCATTCTTTCTGCAAATAAATACCTCTACTGGTCAAGAGCCACTATTCTGAAGTCAAGAACTTCCCTCTGGTTTCTTGGTTGGTGAACTTGAGCATGAACTTGACGAACTTGAGCTGTTCACTCCAAGGCCTCACTCCAGGTCAGATCTGTAGGTCTCAGGTGATGCCAAGGAAACTCCCCAGGTGATATGTGAGGTTTTTGTTAGATGCATAGAAGTAACATTTATTATTATCCTATATAGCAATTGTTTTGGCCTATACTGTTAATTTTTAACAAGTTAATAGAGTTCCCAATTCTTGTAAATTCAGAAAGCAAAAATGGTTTAATCATGTTTCTTTTTAAAAACATCTTTATTGAAATATCATTCACATATCATAAAATTCACCCATTTAAAGTGCACAAATCCCAAACTGGGCAATATGGTAAGACTCTGTCTCTAAAAAAAATATTAAAATTAGCTGGGTGTGGTGGCACGCACCTGTAGTCCCAGCTACTCAGGAGGCTGAGACAGGTGGATAGATTAAGCCCGGCAGGTTGAGACTGCAGTGAGCTGTACTCCAGCTGTACTCATGCCACTGTACTCCAGCCTGGGCAACAAAGCAAGACTTGTCTCAATTAAAAAAAAAAATGCACAAATTGATGGTTTTTAGTATGTTCAGAGTTGTGCGATTTATCACCACAATCTAATTTTAGAACATTTTCTTTACACAAAAAAAGAAAACCTTTATTAGTCACTCCTCATTCCTCTTAACCCCTAGCAACCACTCATTCACTTTGTGTTTCTGTGGATTTGCCTGTTCTGGTCATTTCATATAAATGGAACTATACAATATGTGGTCTTTCTGTGAGTGGCTTCTTTTCACTTAGCATAATGTTTTGAGGCTTACCCATGTTGTAGCATGCATCAGACCTCCATTCCTTTTTGTTCAATAATATTTGATTGTATGGATATACCACATTTTGTTTATTCATTCATTAGTTGATGGAGATTTGGATTGTTTCCACTTGTCAGCTATCATGAATAACGCTACTGTCAACATTTGTGTACAAGTTTTTGTATAAACCTATGTTTTCATTTCTCCTGGGTATATTCCTAGGTGTAGAATTGCTGGGTCATATGGTAACTCCATGTTCAACCTTTTAAGGAACTGCCAGGCTGTGGCATCATTTCACATTCCTACCAGCAAGGTATGAGAGTTCTAACTTTCCCATGTCTTCACCAGCACTTGTTATTGTTCTTTTTTTAAAAAATCATAGCCATCTTAGTGGTTGTGAATTGGTGTTTTATTGAAGTTTTAATTCATATTTTCCTAATGATTAGTGATGTTGGGCATCTTTTCATGTCCTTATTGGCCATTTGTATATTTTCTTTGGAGAAATGTCTATTCAGATCCTTTCCCATTTCCCATGTGATTCTGATATGCCTGGCTGAGGACTTCTTCATTTAACACTGTTTTATTCCATGACTGAAAATTAGAAGCTTAATCTTGACCAGGCATTTGATGAGAAAGGGATTCCGGTAAGAGATTATGAAGACATCACTAAAAAACCATGTCCCTGCTAGCCTGAAGTTGGTTCCCTAATGATGGAAAGAGAATAGGAGTGAGAGAGGGAGAGCACCTCTTTGTTGAATGCAGATGTATCAGTTAGGAGGTTTCAGCTAACAATAACAGCAAACTCAATCCAACATAAGAAAAAGAAAAAATGTATTGCCTCTTGTAATAAGAAGTCTAATGGTAGAACAGTTTTAACTGATTAATTCAGCAGCTCAACAATACAAAAAAACCAAAAAACAAAAAAAACCATAGATTCTTCCCATCCCTCATGCCTCAGTTTCTGTCCTCAGACCTGTCACTCCATGTTCACAAGGTGGCCACCGAAGCTCCAGGTCTTGTACACTCACACATCAAAGGCCATCAGGGGAAATACAACCTGGCATCACTAGTGTCCCCTTTTAACTTTCCCAGAAGCACTCAGCAGACTTCCTTCACACGTCATTGGCTAGAATCATGTCACATGCCCACTCCTGAGCCAATCACTGGCAAGGGAAGTTGAATTACTATGATTGGCTTCAGTTAACCAGGATTTATCCCTGGGTCTGGGAAGGGGATCTCCTTTCCCCTGAAAGACTTGTCCATCTGCTACTTGGACAAACTCAAGGTCTGTCACTAAGGAAGGCATTAACACTTGGATAAGCCACAGCGAACATTATTTACTACTGTCTAGGGCAAGAGATTATGGAAAAAGAACTGGAAGAGACTTGACCCTTTTATACCACTCTACAGATTTATAGCGATCTTCCTGAAGGATATTACAGACTGCCTATAACCTTTAAAGTGCCTAGTAATCCTCACTTTAAGGACATTACTAATGTGGCTTTAAGATGTCTATAAAACCAAGAATTGACCCAAGTTCTCCTGGCTCTAAAAGGCTGTCTGGGCCAAACTGATGGTATCTGAGGGCTGGTAAGATCAGGTGGTTGGGGCGGGGGGAGTCCATGAACCTTAGACTTTAAGCCCGGATGACACAAACATGTGATGGGTGAGTGGGGTGTCATAAAGTCAAGAGGAAGAGGAGTCAGTTGGGGAGAGTTGAGGGATAGGTGAGAGAATTATAAATAAATAGCTGTTTGGGGCAACTTGAAATTATGGTTGAAATTGTCCAGCAAGGGGCCCTGCATGGTGCCTCACACCTGTAATCCCAGCGCTTTGGGAGGCCGAGGCAGGAGAATTGCTTGAGGCCAGGAGTTTGAAGCTGCAGTGAGCTGTGATCACACCACTGCACTCCAGCCTGGGTGACAAAGCAAGACTGTCTCTTAAAAAAATGTCCATAGCTAGGCATGGTGGTGGGCACCTGTAATCCCAGCTACTCAGGAGGCTGAAACAGGAGAATTGCTTGAACCTGGGAGGTGGAAGTTGCAGTGAGCCGAAATTATGCCACTGCACTCCAGCCTGGGCGACAGAGCGAGACTCTGTCTCAAAAACACAAAACAAAACAAACAAAAAATGTTCAGGAGAGTATGTGTAGAGTTCCCAAAGTTTGATTTTCTCTTTTCTGTGGTTGTTTATTTTTAAACTACTAGCAACAGGAAGAGGCTGCTCAGCAAAGGCAGGCTCAGAGGCTGAGCTGGTGACCTTGCATGGAGCCCCACCCATCTGCTTTGTATCTGCATTCATGAGCAGCTCCACCTCCAAAGTCAATGTACCAGTAATAAATCTCCACTGAATGGGGACTGAAAGTTCCAGACCGACAGTCACTTTCCTTCCAAACTCTTTTTGCCTCAGAAGACCTTGGAAACCCAGCCACCACATGGACTTAGGAGTTTTATTTAGAATGGCTGGGCTCTGTGCCCTGCACCCTGGTGGCCCACCTGGGGCCTGCTGAGTGGTTGCACCTGGGACCTTCCGGAGGCAGAAGCAGCGCACGCACACACAGCCCGGCTGTGTCTCCCCCTCTACCACTTCCTGGGTGGCAGGCCGAGCGGGGGAACACCATGGAGTTAGGCAGATGTCTTGGAGCGCAGGGAAAGCAAAAATGGAAATGGGGAATTTGCCTGACAGACCCCAGTGAGCAAAATTAGCATCAGCCACAGGCAGGAGGTTCTCCAGTTATTTTTCCTCTGCTCAAAATCTCAGTAACTTTGCACAGACAAGATATTTTGTGCTACTGCACCCAGTACACGAGAGAAAGCCGATGAAAATGATGGGGCTTTTATTCCTTCATTCAACTCAACATTTATTTAAGGCTTGTCCTGTACAAATGCACTGTACCAGACACTGTGGAGATGGGGGGAACTTGGAGGTTTGTAACAAGGGTTGTCCTAAAGATCTAGTATCAAGGTGGGGCTTGGATAGAGAGGAGCTCATGCAGCAGTTAAGAGCCAGACTTCTGGGGAGGGCAGATTGCATTGTTTACGCACTGTATGACCCTTAGCAGGTTATTTAATCCCTCCAACCCTCAGTTTTCTGACCTGCAAAATGAGAATAATACAAATACCTAATTTATAGGATTATTGCAATTTTTTTTTTTTTTTTTTGAGATGGAGTCTCACTCTTGTCACCCAGGCTGGAGTGCAGTAGTGTAATCTTGGCTCACTGCAACCTCCATTTCCCGGGTTGAAGCAATTCTCCTGCCTCAGTCTCCCAAGTAGCTGGGATTACAGGTGCACACCACCATGCCTGGCTAATTTTTGTATTTTTAGTAGAGACAGGGTTTTGCCATGTTGGCCAGGCTGATCTCGAACTCTTGACCTCAAGTGATCCACCTGCCTCGGCCTCCCAAAGTGCTGGGATTACAGGCGTGAGCCACCGTGCCCAGATGGCAACAGGAGATATTGAAATGCTTAATACAGTGGCTGGCACAGAATAGCCCTCACCAAATGTCAGTTTCAGGTAGGTATTATCAAGGGAGTGGAAATGACTTTGTCATAGGAATAACCCTGAACCTGTTAGAATTTATTTTGAATCCTTTTTATTCTGAAGTATAAAACACACAGTGAAGTACACAAATGTACAGATAATGAATTCTCATAAATGACATATACCCATTCACCACTCAGGCAAAGAGACAGAATAGTAGCAGGACCCTAGAAATCCCATTAGTGTCCCCTTCCAATCAGGACACCCTCCAACCCCAAGAGAAGTAACTGCCATCCATATATGGTAACGCTTCCTTACTTCTCATAAGTTTTACCACATAAGCATCCATCTCTAAAAACTATCCTTTTTCTGCCTTAAAAAATTTATATGAATGCAATTACACAATATTCATTCTTTAGTATTTGACTTCTTTGGTTCAACACTGTAAGAATCATCTGTGTTTTTATGTGTAGCCATAAATCAGTCATCCGTATGATTGCATCATATTCCAGATGCCTCAATATATTTAATCAGTTTTACTATGATGCACACTTGGTTGTTTTTACTCTGTAGCTAGTATGAATAATGCTACTGAACACTAAGTATGTACCTAGAAATGGTATTGCTGAGTCATAAGTTATGTATAGATTCGGCTTTCATAGAAAATGTCAAATCATTTTCCAAATTGGCTGTACCAATTTATAATCTTACCAGCAATGTATTAGAAGCTGGTTGCTTCATATCCTTGTCAACGCTATTTTCCATCTTTTACATTTTTGCCACGTCGCAGGACAAATGGTAGCATCTCGTTGTGAATTTAATTTGCATTTCCCTAATTAGCAGTTCCATGGAGTACATTTCATATGCTTATTGGTCATTTATTTACGTTTTTTTGTGTGAAGTGCTTATTTCAGTCTCTTGACCTTTCTTCTATTCAGCTGTCTTTTTCTTACTGATTTATAGGCCTTTTTTTATATATTCTAGATATGACCTTTTGTTGGCTGTTTCACAAATATCTTCGTCTTAAGGCTTGCCTTTTCATTCTCTTCATAATGTCCTGATGAACAAAAATTCTCGATTTTAAAGGAATACAATTTATCAGCCTTTTCCCTTATGGGTTGTGTTTTTTGTATGCTGTTTAAGAAATAGTTCCTTACACTGAGGTCATGGAGCTATTCTTCTACACTATATTCTAGAAGTTTTGGTGTTTACTCATTTAAATGATACTCCAATTGAAATTGACTTTCAAGTACGGAGTAAGAGAGGGTCCAGTTTTCCTCTTTTTCCATGGGGACATCCCACTGAGCCGGCACCATTTTTTTTAAAGACCATTCTTTCCCCTCTGACCTGAAGCACAAACTTCATCATAAATCAACCAACCACATATGCATGGGTCAGTTTCTGAACTCTCTATTCTGTCCCATCCATCAATTCCATATCATTTCACTCTTTTAATTGTGGTAACTTTATAATGACTCCAGTAGAGCAAGCCTTCGCATCTAGCTCTTTAAGAATGTCATAGCATTCAATTCATTTTTTAAAGTAAACTTCTTTTACCTTTGCTGCTTTTTAAAACATGTAATTCTTTTTTTATTTTGAAATGCTTTTAAACTTACAGAAAAGTTTCAAGAATAGTACAGACTTTTCTTCCTGAACCACTTGAGAGTGAATTGCCAAAATGATACCCCATCAGCCCCAAATACCCCAAACAAGAACAATCTCCTCTATAACAACCATACAATCCTCCAAATAAGCAAATAAATAACATTGCTATATTACTATCATCGAGTCTACAGACACTGTTCACGTTCTGGCAATTGTCCCAGTGATGTCTTTGATAGCAAAAAGATCCAGTCCAGGATCACGTATTGTATTTCATTGTGTCTCTTCAGTTTTCTTCAGTTTGGACCAGTTCTTTGAGACTTTTTCCCTTGACTTTCATGATTTTGACACTTCAGAAGGTACAGGCCAGCTATTTTGTAGACTGGGCCTCCCTCGGGTGTGTCTGATGTTTTCCTCATGATTAGATTCACGCTATCCTTTTGGTGGGACAGTCTCAGAAGCGCTGCTGCTGTGTTCTCACTGCATCCTATCACATGTTGATGTGGCCCATTCCTGGTCATGTTAATGCTGATCACTTGATTTAGGTGGTGTATGTCAGGTTTCTTCTTTGTAAGAATTTACTGTTTAGTTTTGTAGTTCATGAGTTGGAAGGGAATTTAACATGTAAACATCCATCCTGTTCCTCAGAAGAGTACCCCCCTAGTTTTAACATCCACTTGATGTTTCTTGGCTGAATTATTACTATGGTGGTTGTCAAATAATAATTTCATAATTATATCATTCCTTTAACATTTATTAGTTTGCATTCTATACTAAGAGAAAGCTTTCTCCTTTCCCCATTTACTTATTCATTATTTATTATATTAGCATGGACCCATGGTATCAGTTTGGACCATTCTTTTGTTACTCAGTGGGTTAAATCTGCCCAAGTTGTGGCCAGTGACAGCCCCTTCAAGATGGCACTGCCCTTTTGGTATGTTCCCATCTTGTATTTTTTCCTACCTAGGGCTTAGCCATTTCTTCAAGAAGTCATCGTTCCTTCTAGTGAAAGATGGTGTTTAGACCAAAGATCTGGGAATATGGTGAGCTCATTGCTATTAGAATGCTGTTGCTCCCAGCTCCTCTCAATGACAGATCTAAGGAATATCTGAATGAATGGGCATTCATACATACATATGTGCATAATATATGAGTATGAATAGATACATATAAATATGCACTCATATATATATATATATATATATATATATATATATAATTTCAGTATTTATCACCACAATTTCACTTCAGTATCTCCAATTCCAAACCAATGCTACAGAGGTCATTTTAATTTCTCCCTTTCCATATTTGTAACTTCCTTATCTGACAATAAGAAAACTGGCTCTCATTATCCTCAATACGTCTATTATTAGATCAGTGTTCTCTGCATGTCATCACTCTTCCACTGCTAGAGCCACCCTTCTTCCCCCAGCCAACACAACCACCCTCCTCCCATCACTCGGGTTCTCACACCACGAATGGACACCCTTCCCTTCCTGCACAGGCTCAGGCATCCCAGTCTTGGCTGCCACCCCCCTCATTCCCTGCTTGGGGGCCTACCTTGCTTGGCTCTACCTAAGGGCTTTTGGACTGAGTTATTCAGGAAGGAAGAAAGGCAGTGAGAAAAGGAAGGCACTCAGCTACTTTCAATTATTGCTAGCAAACATTAACTTGGGACATGCCACATGGCTGATCAGAAAATGGAAGCCATCAGAAGAGAATGACCTCATCCACTCAGGACCATCCACCAGCCTGCCTGGATCTGTGCTCATAAACTCAACTTTTCTTCTATTTACAATGGATAAACTCTCCCTGCTCTGTTTAAGGCTAGATCCCAGCCAGTTAGCCTACTCAAGGACTTTCCACTGAACTTATCCTCTTTTTCTGCTTTTTTCCGTATAAAATGGGCTGTACCTTCAATCTTAAAAAGAAATCTCCTGAGGAGCCCGCATCTCTTCTACCTACTTCCCTCTCTACTCTCCCTTTAAGCAAAACTTTCTAAAAATGCTGCTGCTGGCTGGGCGTGGTGGTTCATGCCTGTAATCCCAGCACTTTGGGAGGCCGAGGCAGGTGGATCACTTGAGGTCAGGAGTTCAAGACCAGCCTGGTTAACATGGTGAAACCCTGTCTCTACTGAAAAATACGAAAATTAGTTGGGCGTGGTGGTGCATGCCTGTAGTCCCAGCTACTTGGGAGGCTGAGGCACAAGAATCACTGGAATGCAGGAGGCAGAGGTTGCAGTGAGCCAAGATTGTACTACTGCACTCCAGCCTGGGTGCCAGAGCAAGACACCGTCTCAAAAAAAAAAAAAAAAAAAAAAAGCGTTGCTGCTTCTCACCGTCTTCATTTTCCAAACTCATTCTTTCTTCAACCCCATTCTGACCAGGCTTTCATTCTCCCCAGTCACCACCTGCTCATCAATTGACTTTCATGTTGCCAAATTCACTGGCTAATTCTGCTGTCACCTTTCTCAACCCATTAGTAGCATTTAGTGTAGCTGGCCATTCCCCCTTTCTTGAAATGCTCCCTTCCCTTGGTCTCCATGTCTGCGTTGGTTTGTCTTTCACCTCAGTGGCCATTCTCTCACATTCCTCTTGGCCAGCTCCCTTCCCTCTTCCCCAGCTTCCCAGTGTTAGAGAGCTGTAGCTGTCCCAGCCCTCTCCTCTTTACAAACTCATCCCATAGGCAAACACATCCAAGGCCAGTGCCAAGGCTCCACGCCATCTTGACAACGAGGACCTGAAATCTCTCTAGCCCCAGACATATATCCAAAGGCCTGCACAGCCATCTCTACTAGGGGTCATAAATTATACATTAAGCTTAACATGATCAAAACGGAACCTCTGCTTCCTGTCCACACCCCTCCCACTCTTGCAGATGTTAAGTGTCTCCATCTCAATAAATGGCACCACCATTCAGTAGTTGCTCAGGCAAATCTTGGGGTCCTTACATTTTATTCCTCTCTCCTCCCACATCTAATACAGTAGGCTGTCTTGTTGGGTCTATCTAACGTCTATGGGTCTCCTAAATCTGACTTCTCACTTTTTCCACGCTATCACTCTAGTCTGGGTCGCCATTTCCTGCTTTGATCATTAACGTAATAGCCTAATATTCACCTCACTTCCACTTTGCCCATACTTTGGATAGTTCTTTAGTTCTTTACACAGCAACCAGAGTGTTTTTTTGTTTGGTTGGTTGGATATTTTGAGACTGAGTCTTGCTGTCACCCAGGCTGGAATGCAGTGGTGCCATCATACCTCACCACAGTCTGGACCTCCTGGGCTCAAGCAATCCTCCAGCCTCAGCCTCCCAAGTAGCTGAACTACAGGTGTGTGCCACTACACCTGGTTAATTTTATTTAAAATTTTCTTTTAGAGATTGGGTCTCACTATGTTGGCCAGGCTGGCCTCAAACGATCCTCCTGCCTTGGCCTCCCAAAACACTACTACAGGCATGAGCCACTGCACCCAGCCTAGAGTGGTCTTTTATAAATGTAAATCAGATTGACAGCCTGGCAGAAAACCCTCCAATAGTTTTTCATTGCACTCAGAATAAAGCTCAAATCATTATCATGGACAAAAATGTCCTGCCTTGTTCTGGCTCCGATTTACCTCTGTCAACCCACATCCCAGAGCAATGGGCCTTTTTCACTCTGCTGGGTCCATGAGGACCTCCTTGCTACTCCCCTAACCCATCAAACTTCAAGCTTCTGCCCCAGGACCTTTGTGCTTACTGCTCTCCAATCTGGAATGCACTTCACTTGGTCCTTTTTTGTTTCCCATTTTAAAGACGGTATCTCCCTATGTTGCCCCATCTGGAGTGCAGTGGTTGTTCACGGGCATGATCACAGTGCACTGCAGCCTCGAACTCCCCAGCTCAAGCAATCCTCCTATCTCAGCCACCTGAGTAGCTGGGAGTACAGGCACATGACACCATACCTGGCTTCCAGTTCTCTCACTACATTCAAGAATCTACTCAGATGTGACCACCTTATAGCTGTGTTTTCACCACCTAACCTAAAATAGCACGGCACCTCCACAAACCTCTATCCCCCCTCCCTGAAAGCTCCATTCCTTTACCCATTCATATCTCACACATCACTCATCACTACCTGACATCATATGGTTATGGTTTCCTCCCACCAGAATGTAAACCCCATGAGGTCTGGACCTTGTCTGTCCTGTTCACCACGATATCCCTGACACCTGGAACAGCACCTGGTGCACAGAGGCTATGCTGAATTCAGGCAATGATTCAGGCAATGCCAGTGTGACATGGGACTGTGGCTAACAGTACCTTCTCCAGGGAACCAGAGAAGGCAGGAGTGATGAGCTAAGTGGTCCATGCTGAGCTTGGTGATGAATAAGCTTCTCCTCTAATGAGGAGGAAGTTGAAAGTGGCTATAAAAACTCAGGACAATAAACTTCTGATGTTCCTGAAACATCATCACCTTAGTGGTGATTCATAACCCCTCTTCTGCTTCTAAAATATAACATCTTTCTAACTTCACTGATAAATTCATTTCCAATAGAAGAAAAACACCTTCTGCCTTAGTCACTGATACTTCTAAGTTCTGTGTTAAGCACCTGAGGGTGAGGAATGTGGGCTCTTTTATTTTGGGTTCACATTTAACATGCAGCTGCTGCAAAGGCATTTTAAGAACACGGAGGTGACTGAAAATAAACTCCTGCCAGCAGGTTACCCGACATCCTATTCACCCTCTGCTGAAGTGGAGTTCCCAGCCCCTGCTCTGCAGCCTGCCTTCCAAGCTTGAAATAAAACGACAATGCCACTTCAACTGGAGGTTGAATACTGTTTTCAATGACTTCATGGTCATGCTTCTGAGACCGGGATGCGCATTACCTTAGGGAGATGCAAAGCCAAGCTAAAATGTGCAGGCTGGCGTGGCGTTGCTGGTTTGATGCTGACTGAGAAACACCGCCTGTGGCTATGAAATGAAGAAAATGGTTTTACCCTCATCCCTTGGACTGCACAGGCAGCAGATAATAGGCAGTTGGCCCCAGTCATCCGGCCCTCGACCTTGATTTTATGTATTTCCAAGGAGGGGCAGAGAGAGAGAGAGTGAGCAGAGGCTTTCAACCTGTGCTGTGGGCAGTGAGGAGGGCCCAGCAGTAGCTTGGCTGATGGGCAGACCTGACAGGGAAGGGGACTCCACAGGAGGCTTCCCAAGTATGAGCCACTTGGACTCCAGCCCTGGCACGCTGCTCTGTGCTGGGGCAAGTCTGGGAAGAAAGGCGCACAGCTAAGCAGAGTGGTACCCTGCAACTGACCACTGGCCTCCGGCTTCCATGTTTGCATTTCAAAGCCATGATATAGAAATGTAATTTACTTTGAAGGTAAGGTTATATTCGAAGCAGACTGGCCTCTCAACAAAGGGACAGTGACCACTGCCTGCATGATAAGCATCCTCCCAGGAGAGAGACTATCTGCCAGGGAGTGGGGGGCAGAGAGGTAGGTAAGTAAAGTTGTCCTGCATGGGAAAGCCTTTGAAGAGTATAGAGGCCTCACCTAATCCAAATCACTGCAAGAGTTTTGAAGTACTCTATTAAACTGAAGCAAAGCTGTTTGCCAAGGAATTGACTTGGTTTGAGGAGTTGCAGGGACTGAAACGGTTTCAGTTTCCAACTTCCTTAACTGAAAAGCATCAATATAATGACCATATTTTCTGAATCCAAAGTGGATTTAACATAGGTTTGTCCCCTGAAATACAAGAGCATATTATCACGATCTAGAGACCATGAATCTATTGGAAGTGTAGGAAAAGTGGAAGATACCTTTGATTTGGGTGACTTCTGCTTTCTTCCCATAAACTAAAGCAATTCAACTCTTCTTAGGGGCTCTGCCAGCAATATTCAGGCTGGAGGGACCAGAGAGAGCACAACATGAAATATAAAATTTCATCATCTCCATTCAAACATCAGCTTGGAGGTAGGAGAATGAATTAGGTGGTTGGTTGTTTTTCTCCCAAAGCCAGGATCCAATGACTCTGGGCTTTGGAAGGTAATGGAATTGAAAGTTCCGGAAGCTGTCTGGTGCTTGGCTAAAATTCCTAGCATAAGGAACCTTTTTGGGTGAGGAAGATGACTCTCATTCCGGGTACGGGGGAACAAATCTACTTTGTCTTTTGTTTACCAATCTGATCCTTCATCATAGATAAAGCAGTGCTATCCAGGAGTAGCAGAGCTTGCCCAGGGAGATGGGCAGGGCCAGCCTCCCAGTACCCAAGGGGGGCCTTGAAGTTTCCCATTTCACTGAGCTTGAAAAATCACCAACCACTCCAGTGTCCCTGGGTCATGCACAGGCTGGGGATGATTGTAAAACAGATACAGCTCTGACTCACCTGCAGTGGAATAATTAAAAGTGACTTTTCTTTTCTCTTTTTTTTTTTTTTTGAGATGGAGTCTCGCTCTGTCACCCAGGCTGGAGTGCAGTGGCGCAATCTCGGCTCACTGCAAGCTCCACCTCCCGGGTTCACGCCATTCTCCTGCCTCAGCCTCCCGCATAGCTGGGCTACAGGCGCCCGCCACCACGCCCGGCTAATTTTTTGTATTTTTTAGTAGAGACGGGGTTTCACTGTGTTAGCCAGGATGGTCTCGATCTCCTGACCTTGTGATCCGCCCGCCTTGGCCTCCCAAAGTGCTGGGATTACAGGCGTGAACCACCGTGCCCGGCAAAAGTGACTTTTCTTTTCATCTATGGTACAGTCAGAATGAGCACCTACAGACCAGGTGCAGTGGCTCACGCCTGTAATCCCAGCACTTTGGGAGGCCAAGGCAGGCAGATCACTCGAGGCCAGGAGTTCCAGACCAGCCTGTCCAACATGGTGAAACCCCATCTCTACTAAAAATATAAAAATTAGCTGGGCGGGGTGGGGCGTGTCTGTGGTCTCAGTTACTTGGGATGCTGAGGCACGAGAATTGCTTGAACCCAGGAGGTGGAGGTTGCAGAGAGCCAAGACCATGCCATTGTACTCCAGCCTGGGTGGCAGAGCAAGACTCTGTCTCAAAAAAAAAAAAAAAAAAAAAAAAATCTCCTAGAGAGTGAAAGGAGCTTCTGGGAATCACGTCCAGTCCTCTCCAGGCACAGCCTTGATCACCATGAGCCAGCGTTCTACTCTATGGACAGTAAACGGGTCCTTATCCCCCTCCTTTATTTCCTTTATGTTGCTTCAGTTATTGTTGGTACCTCAAAATCAAGTGGGTCAAGGGAAGGAGAGTAAAAACTGCAATCTGCTCCATTCCACATGCTCTTAAAGGCTGGAAGAAGCTAAAACAGATGCCTGGAATAAAGGTTTAAACTAAACCATGGACTCCTTAGCCAGAACATGTATTCTTCACTGGCCAGTGCAGGCCTCAGAGCACCCGCACCACAGTCCCCTATTCTGGGGGTGGTTTGGACCGTGGGTGTCATCAGCAAAACGGGCTACGTGACCTAAGGTGACTTCCTAGACTAGATGCAGCCTGCCCACGGAATAAATCCCTCAGGGCACTGATGGAAAACAAAAATCTAATGGGGACCATAAGCTGTGGGAAAAGTACCATTAAGGGCGCAGAGAAAGAAATACAAATATAGTTTTCATTTAGAGAATTTACCCAGTTTATAAGAACTGTAAGAATAAGAAATTACTAAATGAGAGGAAGTACTAAATATAGGACTAAAAGATTTAGGAGGCTGGAGGAGAAAAGAAGGGAAGTATCAAAAAAACACAAATCATAATGGAAGGACCCAGAGCAGGCCATTGTACAGTGAGAGACCAGAGGGAGGTGACTTGTCCCCACTGACAAATGGAGCAGAGCTGGGTCAAGACCCCATGACTCTGCACTCAGGAGGATGCGCTGTGCACTCTGTTGTCACTGCTTCTCTGGAGGGAGGCCGGAGAGGCTGAAAAAAGTGTAAACACACAGAGGAGGTTAGAGGGAGGGATGAAGATGGCAGAGAAGAGAGGAGGAAGCAGAGACCGAGAAAACTTGGGAGAGGAAGATGGGAGGAGACCAGTGAGATATGAATGAGTATCAACTCATTTATTCACAACATTAGCCTTTCAAGAGGATTAACTCTAAACAGACTATTTTCTAATTCACTTGGTTTGAATCACAGCAAGTTACTGCTGCCCTTTCAATTGTTCAACTGCTAATTCTTTAAAAAAATTATTTCAAGAATACATTATAGCGTTATTAACCATAGTCAGCATGTTGTACAATACATCTCTTGAACTATTCCTCCTAATCTAACTGAAATTTTGTTGCTTTAATTCTTAAATCTCAAAAAGGTCATCTACAGCTCACTGAAATGTGGGTTTCTGGCAAAAGCAATTATACCTGCAGGCTAGAAGACAGCAAGTGAAGAACCATACATTCTCCATTTCTCAGCCTGAGAAGTTGAGGACATGTGACTACCTGGTCAGTTCTAAGCTAAATACTGCTAAAAACTGTTGTAGGGAGTCTTGTGGGTTGACCAACTGGCCACAGGCATCTGGCTTTTACTAATCATGATTAGTCAATACTTTTCTAAACTAGTGCATGTTGGCAAGTTTACTGTAACATTATTGACTTCTCAAAGAGGACTTCGTGCTGATTCAACCCAGCTGTGTTCTATAACTTCATCAAACATTTGTTTAGTATGATAACCTCTGACCAGCTTTCAAGACACTTTATTCTTCTTGGCTTCATGAGCTAAGCTACTGTGGTTGAAGGTGCATTCTACTTAAGTGAGAAACTGACTGACTGGAATGTACCACTCCACAGCCTCATATAAATCACAACACTCTTCCCAAGCAGTGGTCTGGAAAGCTACTGTGACCTGGCAGAGCTGTGATACCATCAGCAGGGAGCTCTCCAAGGATGGAGAGAAAGGCATCATTTCATCCTTTTATTTCCCCAAAGCGCTGGCTTTTGTCTTGCACCTACCATGCTTATCAGAATGAAAAATCAATAAGCAATGCTGGGATGGACGGCCTGACGAACCAACCCCCCTTCCCTTGGATTTCGCCCACTTTAGACGCCTGACTCTACAGCGCTGCATTTGCCTGCCAGAGGCAAGACTGGCAGCCTGGGATGTGCCAAGCACTTGGCTCTCAATTGCAAAACAAAACAGTATAGGAGGGAATTTGTGAGTTAGCTGATTTGCAAACACTAGAGCAAGTCGCCATGTAAACATTTGTTTTTGTGTCTCTCAGGTTTTTCCATTCCTCTCAGGCAGCTACCTGGATGCCACCCTGACAGCATCAAAACGTGCTGCTCCTCAAGTTACCAGTGAATCCTTATTCACACTGAAATAAACTCAGCTTCTTTCAGACCATTAAAAAAGAAACCTGAAAGCCCCCCACAAAACAAAACAAAACAAACAAAAAAACCCAAACAAAAAACCTTCATGAAGCAGTCATCATAGAGCATATTAGTAATTACGGTAGGAGAGCCTCTAATGTTGCTCAGAATCAACATTAGGCCAGCAGGTGTGTCCCCAAGTGTCCATGAACATGTCACTCGGAGGGAGCCATCGCCCGGGAACCTGAATGAATAAGCAGCTGCAGTTACACTCACATGGGTTGGCTGAGACTGTTCCATCACAAGTACATCTGACTTTAAATAAAAGGTACTTGAGCATGTGAATACATTCTATGCCCCCAACTCCAAATGCCAGTTTACTGAATCATCACACAAGCAAGCATTTACTGGGTCTGACCAAATGTATGCAGTGAGTCAGCATTTGGACTCTTCACTGTAAGCCTAAAAATTAGTTCTTCCATTTGCCCCCTTTTTGCAGTTGAAGAAGTATTGGTTGACTTGGTTGAATTCCACAGCAGAGCCAGAATTTGAACACAGATTAAGAATACAGAGCCTGTATTTTGCTAAATTCACGTGCTTCGTAATAAAATAAAAATCCCACATGAGAAAAGACACTTAAAGGATATCACAGAGCACTGGTACTCCTATGTCCCAAAAGAACCTTCTCATTTAGCTTCAGTGTGACTACTTATTTCCAACTCACTCAACTCCAGGGTTGAAGCACCAATCATGGTAAAAAAATAAAAAATAAAAAAAAAAGGGAGAGTTATAATCAGGAAGTTTTGAAAAACTGGAATGAGGAAAAAAAAAAAAACTAATGGTTGAATTATTTTCTTTAAACGTTTTGTAGTATTGCAGGGTCAGAAGGTCCTAACCAAAGTTATTAATCTAGTTCTTGCCCCAGGCAAAATGACTTAAGTCATCCCAAAGAAAGGAAGGTTCACACAATTTGTAAAGATCTTCCTGAATTCTACCTACCTGACAGGCAAGTTATAAGCATCACTTGCCTGTCGGAGGCTCCACGAAATGCTCTGGAGCTTTTGAGAGGAAAGGTACAGCACAAATGCAAATTAGTAACAACATAAATCAGCTCAATTCCCGTAAGCATAGCCATCTAACCCAGCCAAAGGAATGTGCGAGGAGCTACAATGCCAGTCTTTGTCAGAAAATATATTTATTATTGATAATGAGTGAAGTAAAGATGTGAGTATTCACTATAGAGTTTATATCAGCCAAGGTTGCCTTCATATTGATAAAAATACCCTATCTCACTTGTAATCATAAACATTATTCCAGTAGAAGAGGTACATTTTCTCTCCTTTTTGTCTTCTTGCCTGTATAATCACCATAATAAGTTAAAATGAAATAGCTCTTATATAATCAAAGGAGAAAAGAAAGAGAGACAAAACCAACATGCCACAGCCTAGACAATTCCATCCAGCACTGGTGCCTCCAGATCTGTTTTCTGGCTCTCTCCACCCAGCACTGCTGCCCTCAGATCTATGTTTTCTGGCTCTCTCCTCGCCCCACTCCAATTAATTTAGCCCCCAACCCCATCCTACTTTGTTAGGGTGGAGGTTCACCAAATGATGGGGCTTGTTCAGAAGAGAAACATTTTATGGTCAGTGAAGTTGCACAGAAAGTACCAAAAGGTGGAGAGGGCTGCCCTTCTCTTTTAATCATCATAAGAGGGTTTACTAATAGTGAAGAGTGTCTTTTAACGACTGATCCCTGATCAAGGCTTTGGCCCTTCAAATTGCTGCTGTTCAAAATGTGAAATGATTCTGCTGAATCCATTCTTGGTGTCTCTCTTTAGTGGTCTTCTCATTAGTGGTCTTCTCTTCAAATGGGTTGTTTTCTCACTAGGAAAAAAAATGTTCCATCTCTGGAATTAACGTTGATGGTGTTTTGCTCATTCTGAAAGTTTTTATCCTCCCTTCTCAAGCATGCTCTGCAAGAAAAACAGAAAGAGTAAGTTTTACCACCAGGAGAGGGCAAAAAACTATTTAGTATGATTTGTATTGCTTTTCAAATACCTAATTTTAAAAACACATACTTCCTGTTCTCAAAATATTGCTCCTTTAATCAACACCATTGCTTTATCACGTATGATCTTTAAATGACCCCTCTCACCACCAGATGGGTTGAAAACCCTAACAAGGCCGGGCACAGTAGCTCATGCCTGTAATCCTAGCACTTTGGGAGGCCAAGGGGGGCAGATCACTTGAGCCCAGAAGCTTGAAATCAGCCTGGGCAACACAGTGAAACCCCATCTCTACCAAAAACAAAAACATTAGCTGGGCATGGTGGTGTGTGCCTGTAGTCTCAGTTACTTGAGAGGCTGAGGTGGGAGGATCCCTTGAGCCTGGGAGGCAGAGGGTGCAGTGAGCCATGATCATGCCACTGCACTCCAGCCTGGGCAACAGTCTTTGCTGTCTCAAATAGAAAGCAAAAGTGCTCCTGGCAGGGGCATTTGGAAATGTTGGGAGCATGGCTGATGGATGCAGTGACTGGGGGAAAGCTGTGGCCAAGGCAGTGCAGGGATCAAATCCCAACTCCAAAGGCTCTGAGAGGGAATCTCTTCATTAGAGAAACACAAGATTCCTTCCCAGAGAGGGAGAGCACAGATGTTCATGTGCTCATGAGGCTGGACAGAGCTACACAGATTGGTACCTATTCCCAGATTGCAGAAATGGTCCCTACATTCTATTTAGTTATTTATTTGGGAGATGCGGATGTAGATAGAAAGAATTCCTAACTATCAGATGAGAACTCTATAACCAGCTGAAATGGGGGTATACTGCCTCCATTTTTAGAGGTCTTTAAGAAGAAAAAGGTGATACTTTCCCCTCTAGTTTTGTAACCACTCAGAGAGGCAAGGTGAGGCCGAGGTTGCCTCTAGTTTATCCGTTCCCACCTGCCTCCCGCCAACCCGCACCCTTCCAGCCATCTCTCCATTGAGCTCCTGCCAGGTACCACAGCACTCAGTTTAGTGCATTGGGGAAACTAATACATACACCTGTGGAAAATTCAGGAATAATAAAAGGTAATAATTTGCTAATTTTTATTTATTTGCTAAATACATGCTAAAATTTATTTTATTGTGTAAACAGCATAACATTTAATAGGAACCAAATAGTATCTGGTAGAAAGTCATTTTTTTCCTTCCTTCTGTTTCCCAGTTTCTGTGTCCCCTTCCAGAGATGGTCACAGTTCACAAAAGGAATGGTTCTGCCTGGTGCAGAGGGCAAGCCTGTAGCTGGAGCGAGCAAGGAAGTCTTCTCCAAGGACCTTCTACCATGGAGAGAATCCAGGTGGAGGACTAGGATGGGACTGGGAGGAGTGAGGGGAGAAAGCGGTGGCCAGGATTCAGCAGGGGAACAAGCCTAGCACAAACAGAATCCTGAGGGGAGAAGCCTGGCTGGAAGAAAGGGTATATGCTCAGGACTGACCAAGAGAAAGGGTGGAAAGAGGGCCCAGGACGGACACATGTCCTGCTAGCCAACGAAAACACGGAGGAATGCTTTTACATAGGAGAATGTAGCATTTAGGAATGTTAACCTGACATCCTCAGCGTGATGGATCCAACAGAGGGAAGTCTGCAGGCAGGAAGCCCAAGAAGGAGGCAGATTAGAAACTAGACAAGGGTGGAAACAAGAACTAGAGCTACATGGGAAGAAAAAGGGAGATGGTGACACCCAAGGTATGGGAAGATCCTTGGTGACAAGGACAGTGATGGGGCCACCAAGAGAAACAGGGAAGTCAGTGGGAGCCTGGGAAGGAGGAGGATGACTTAAATTTTGGGTTTGTGAGGCAATTTTGGGTGAGACATCCAAAACTGGAAATGTCTAGAAGGAAGTTGTAGGCCTTCTGAGGTCAAAGGTCTCTAGATACAACAATTTAGCATCAAAAATTTAAAAATGATTGAAATTAGGGGACAGAACAGAAAGAGTAGAAGTCAAACAAGATGGTATATTGGGTCATAGGAGCAAAGGGTGAATAGATTATCCTAAAGTGTTCATCATTATAGGTTTCTAAGAAGTCTATGTCATAGGGCACAAAAGAACAGATATAAAGGCAGGCAAACTTAGACATAACACACATAGTGGTCAGAAAAACAATGATTCTGTCACACAGGAGGTAAATTAGAAAAGCTAGATGCATTTAGGGAAAACAGGAAAAACAAAGTAGGTGCAGTGGAAGATTCTGCTCAGCAGAGCCTTGTCCTGTAAGAACTCATACTGGAATGTGAGGCACCAGCCCCATGTTTGCTGGGAAAATAACACGCTGAACACCCACCATGTAAGAGACACCACCTGGCAGTGTCACAGCATCACAGCATCTCAGCTACGCTCACCTGCTTGTGAATTGATCTGGGTGAGTCTCTCCAATTACATAGATGATAAGTTCTATAAATTCCAGATATATAGACAACCTCACTACATCATGCTTTATTAAATACAAAATGGAAGCCAGTATAAAGCGGATCTATACTGAGCCTATCTAAGGGAATTCAGTTACTAGAGAAAGTGATCTCTTTATAAATGATGCCACTTGGCCATTTGCATTTGGGGGGTTATAGATTCACTGCTTTCTTCAACACACTGATGGGAGCTCTGAGCTGTCATCTGCCTGGTCAAGATTACATGGCTGTAACCCTCTCTACAATTTTGGGCTTAGGGTTACAAGGATAACTACACGACAATGCACCTCCTTTCAAATATTGCAAAATAATCTGCAGCTGCCACAACTTAAGGAAAGCAATAGTTAAAGAGTGTTTTCATGAGTCTAGAGATTGTTTTTACTATTCTCTCTGCAACCTCAACCAAATATAGATGGGTAATTTTTCAGCCAAATCATATCATGCTAAGAATGTTAGGCTCTCTTTCAGAAAGAGACAAGATGGGTCCTGGCTGGTCTGAGGATGAGCAGGCCAGTCTCACATAAAGACACTAAAAGAAGTAACATTTTAATAACCCCTTCAGCCACATTCACAAAATACCCTGTTACATGTATTAAAATTCTAATCCTCAAAGATAGCACAGCGGTTCAGCTGATTTGTGGTGACTCCTTGAAGACATGTGGGACCACCACAGAAAAGCACCAGGGCTGATCTATAACCATTTTGTCAAACTGCACTCACTTGCTACCAAAGGGTGGCAGAGGTGGTACAAAACCATCTCAATTCTATCAGAGAAATTAACAAACACAATGGCAGGCTGGATTTTTAAAAAAGATGAATTCATCTGTCAAACATTTTGGGTTATTATTATATTCCAGCTATGCAACAAAACCTGCTCCAACCCAGAACCTAGGGCTTTTGGCTAGAGGGATCCGTAGGTCTGGTGGGGTCTGTGTTATTCAGCTTTCACCTTATAGGTTCTACTGTCTCTATTGGTTCTGTAAGTACTGCTGTTGGGCTGAATTTCAACACTGCATAAATTTAACACTGTATAAATTAACATAGGAAATTCCCTAAAGAATGAGGGAGAAGCTTTGCAAGTTATAAAAAATTGCTTCCTTCATTTAAGGAACTGCTAACACTTAATCTTAATGTGGAGAAAGAAATTCCTTGCTTTTGCTCATCATTTACGTAGCTGGGCCTGCAGAAACTCCTTTTATAAACAGCTGGGTAAATCACCAAAAGAAGAGAGTGGTTCAGGCATGAACACTGCTCTTTTCCCAAGTCTTTTTCTCACTCCAGCCACTGAAGAACAGCCGGCAGCTCACAAATAAGAACAGCACCCCTGGAGACCTGAGATTGCATGTCATTTCCACTTATTAAAACCTTACTAACCATCCTAACTACTTGCCTCAAATATTTCTGTTAAGCAGTAATCTCATCAACTGATTTTTGAATCACGGCTTTCTTGGAGGGGTTGACTATCATAGCAGCATGCCAGCTACTGGCTGTGTTGATAATTTAAGAGAAATGATGGCAACCCTGGGTTGCTAACCAATCATCATGAAGAGAAGAAAAGCGGTTTGTTTTTTAAGATACCACTCAGGGTGCTTGTCTCTGGATGAGCTTACCCAGCGCCTCACCAAGACTTCAGGCCTCATAAAGCTGGGTAGAAAAGCAGGAAGGTTTACCTAACCAAGGAAAAATGAAACTGGAGATGTGTCCTGGCACAGACCTGGTCTTAAGACACCAGTTTACTAAGGAGGGTCGGGAAAAGCGGGGAGTGGGAGACACTGGAGATTCGATGAGGAAAAAGACAGAATGAGAAGATTGTGCATGAGACAGGAAGGAAAAGTCATCTATAAACTGAATTTATGGGAAGCACAAAGCGAGTTTTGCCTGTGCACCAAGTACTGTTCTTCACTACCTGGAAATCTGATTAGCTCACTTATTTTGTTTTCAATATGTGTCTATTCCCTGCAGCAGGAGCTGTTTGTTCTTTGTTCCTCCTGCTTTGGAGGAAATAGAAGTTAACTTTTTTCTGCCTGGATCTTGCTTTATATCTTCTGTGACAAATGCTCTGTATAATATTCAAATTAAGTTACAAGTAATTAACTGTTTATACAGCTGGCTGCAATAACAGACAAAACACTAACATACTGCAGTTCTAACTCTTGAAGGACGAGCACGAGAAAAGAAATACCTATTAAGAAAAATGAAAATCTATTACCATGGTAGTATTTCTTCTATTAAACTCAGATTTAAAAAAAGAGAAAATGTCACGAAGCAACGATTACTCTCAGAAAGTGGTTTAGAAAAGGATTCCTATGATGGAAGAGGCTGGGATAGGAAATTTAAAGTTTGGAATTTTGTTTGCTTTGATCTGACTCTAAATTCAAAGGGCTGCCCTACCAAAAGATGGGAAATCTATTATGAAATACCCACGTGTCAGTCACCCTGTGACCAGCATCCCAGCTGGGCAATTAATAAATGTCATCAAGCGATGATGATAAAGCAGCTTTCGAACACAATAAAAACACGCTCCTGGAGGGCTTCCCAGAAAGTTAACCTTCTTGATTATCTTCATGCTCTCTGAAAGTGGCCATCGTGTACATCAGGGGGGACCCTGATGTGGGTCAGCGGAGGGAAGCAGGGTGACTGGGAGCAGTAGAACCAAGGGAGGGTCTGGTCACAGCTGTGAGCTAGCCAGGGGACTGGGGTCACCTACTGTTTCCATGGGAGCAACAGAAGAGGGGAAGGGGATCTCTTTTCAAGGCTTCCATCCGCTTCCCACATCATCTTCCAATTTGTTCTTAAGGCTAAAGATTCATTCCTAGGGTTGGTCTGATGAGACCTCTGCCAGGTAGCTTTGACCTGTAGGGAGTGACCGCTCCCCATCTCCCAAAAGATGGAAAACAAGGACTTGGGAGGACCTCTGAAAGGTCAAAGCCCTTTAATGCAATTTAGGCCAATGGGCTCTAAGAGCAATGGTTTTCAAACTTTGGGTACAGAGTCTCCTGGGAAATTTGGTCAAAGTTCGGATGCCCAGGCCTCACCCCAGACCTTCTGAATCAGAATCTCCAGGGATGGGGATTGGGTGGGTACATTTTAAGCAAACCCCTCAGGGGATTCTGATGTTCACCCACATTTGAGATCTGACACGACAGGAAAAATACCCTGGTTCTGGATTTAAGATTCGGCTGTTTGGTCTGGGTTCTGCCCTTCTACAGATCATTTAAATTCTCTGGAAGCTAATTTTTGCACATGAAAAAACTGAGGTTGGGTTACATGATCTCTAGGGTCCTTTTAGCTCCAGCAGCCTATAAGTCTATTAAATCATTTGCATCTAATGTAGAGTTCATCTGAAAACAATGATAACATCCAGCTTGCTCTAGCAATAGGTTTTTCTTTCAAGAACCTTGATTTTTAAGCAAAAGCTACTACTATGTTTTCAGCACCCCTTCATACTCAAAATATGTCACAGACTTAGGAGCAGAATCCTGGTCTAATATAAATACAGTTCACCGGGGAGATGAAATGCATTGTCCTTCAGAAGGTGGACAGAAATTGTGCCAGGGCAAATTCCTCCATATGCACTGATCTTGAGGCTTTGACTTAGGAAGCCAACCAAATACTGGAGATGTCAATGATATTTTAGAAACGAGACAATGGGGTGCACTACCCTTAAGTTGGAGAGCTGTCACATTAGGATCTAGCCTCATTTACTGGGTCCTGACCCCAAGCTCCTCACTGTAGTCAGGTTCCTTTCTGATCTCTCCAAAGAGATCAGCAGGAAGCATGTAGGTCTGAGGTGGGGTTGTCTCATTTACAAGACGTCCTTATTGTGAGCTGAGCTAACTGCGTGGCTGCTGTCCCACTGCCTGCTTACTGACTGAAACTTCTGCTATGGTTTGGGGGACCCCTGACAGACTCATCATCTAACTTCAGGTCCCACACTGACCTCTGTCCCTTGGGCATCTCCTGGGATTGGTCCTTGCCTCTGGTCCCAGTTTGCCCAGGCTCCAGGTTCCTGGCTTCCTGCTCTGTTTTCAGAGTCACACTTCCCATGGTACTTCACAGGATGAAAGGCATCACGAGCCAGGGGAGGCTTACGGCTGGCTGGAGGGAGCCTGCATTTTCTAATGGCCTTTATTAGCCGGCAGGGTACATTCTGCTAGCCAGTGCAGAGACAGCTGTTTTTCACTTCACTGACTGTGGAGAAACTGTGAAACTGTTTCTATTCCCTCCTAGTTCTTTCTGCCACCTTGGCTTCCCCAGGGCTGTCAGGAGTGTGAACCTCAAAGAAAGGGTAAGTAGCAGTGGGAGGCCAGGCAGCAGCAGACCAATCAGAAATGCAAGTGTTCTTCTCAAGTGAATATTTAAGGTGGATAGCAAAATTTAAGAGGCAAAGGCACAAATACTGGAGGTCTCAAAAGGAGAGGTGCTCCTTGTACCAAATAGGCCATGTCTCTTCATCTGAGTGTGCCTATGAACAGGCATGCTTATGCACACCACCTTTTGCTCTCTATACATGAAAGCAGAATCAGTCCTAGAATAACAGAGCTAGATGGCCCTCATGGATCAGCTGGTTCAAACCTTCAATTTATCAAAGCAACTGAAGCTCAAGGCACTATAATTAGATTAGGATGGCAGCAACAGCATTTCCTATAAACCCCACCCTCCCAGTGAACATAGACTGTGCCATAAGGGTCCAGCCAGCTTCTGCATTTTTCTGTCAATAGCAGCAGGGCTGGGAAAAAGCTGAAATGCTTAGACTAGCAACTCCCAATGCAGCCCAATTCTACAAGTAAATAGTAGAGAAGTGGTATGTCCCAGGGAATGGTCCCAGACATAATGCAGATCTGACAGCAAACCCTTTTGACACCCTTCCCCTTTTTTAAAAAACAGAACTTGGGCACATTTTGGTCTACCCATGAGCAAACACTATTGGCTTCTCATTCCCGCTCCTTTCCATTTCTCCTGTAAGGTAGGTGGTGTGCATAAGCATGCCTGTTCATAGGCGCACTCAGATGAAGAGACATGACCTATTTGGTACAAGCAGCACCTCTCCTATCTTAGGTAGGTGTAGCAAGATAGAATGGGAACCAGGTATCAAAGGTAAGAAGAGGTAATCCAATCTTGCCGAGCTTGAGAAAGTTATGAGGCTAAGTGATATGAGAAACAAAACACACAGGAGTATGTATCAATCGATGTCCTCCTTCGTTTGTAAATGCTGTATCTCATATAGCCAGCCAGCCGGTAGCTTTTAAGTCTTAGAAATAATAATTAGAGCTATTTAATATCTCTTTACCCTCATGAAGAGCACATAACTTAATACACAAGAAATATTAGTCTAAATGTCTCATGTCAACCCATTAAAAATTATTGAAGAACAGCTGAAGAAACACTGATGTGAATAAGTGGATAAATAAGCAGAGAGGAAGAGTAAGGCTAAGGAATATCTGGAAATTTTCCTATCAGTAAAACCTATTAGTCTCTAGAACAATGCCCCAGGGAACCCGTGAAAGGCCAGTCTTATGAGTTATTTAAAAGTGGAGTGGACTTAGCCATTGGAATTATTCCATGGGGGAAACCCTTGCACTGTGTCGGATATGGACAACACTGCCTAATGGCTTGTTGTCATGTGTAGTATTTTCCATGTTTAGCATGTCCAGCTTGTTCTCTGGATTTAACAGGAAATATAAGAAGTTGGCCCACGAGGAACTGCTAAAATAGGCAGTCGGGACCACGTATCTTGCCAGAGTCTCTTCTAACAACAGGGGCACAGCTGGGGTCACGAGGTTAGACCATATTCACAAGGAGCAAAAGGACAACCTGGTATTGGGAGGGAAAGTAACTGCTCATGAAACACTGATAGAAGCTCCTTCTGGCCACTGTGGCGCGATCTTAAAATGGGCCAGTGCCAAGGTGCCCCTTTCACCATGGGCTTCATCAACCGATTCCCCATGTGTGACCTTCAGATTCTGTCCCCCGCTCGTTAGATCTTCCATGTTCTGTGTCCTCCCTTTATCGCTTTCGCTCTCACTTTCCCTTACTGCCTTATTTCTGTATTAGTGGATGATGGATGGATGCCCCTTCACAAACTTACCCACTCAAAAACCAAACGCCACTTATGTATTTTGAATTTTTTTGTTTTTATGGCAAGGTACATCTTGGTCTAGCTGTTAAATTTACCATTGTTACTTTCCTGAGTTTCAATGCTCTCAACTGGAAAACGGTGAAAATAAAACCATCTCTATTTACATCTCAGGTTGTCATAAAAAAACAAGTAAAAGAGTGGATGTGAAATGACCTTGCAATCCTAACTACTGCCGAAATGTAAGGTGGCGTAGCTTCTTGGTTCTCATCCATTTCAATGTTGCCCACCTTAGGAAAAAAGGTTTGAGGGCTTCTATCTTTTTATTATTAACTTGTATTATACACCTCCTAATAACTGAATGTAAGAGCCACGAAAACAATAGATACTCCAAACATACTAGCTGAAAATAAAAGATTGGAGAGTGAGGGGGAAAAAAGAGGGTCTCTTTTGAAATCATTAATAATAATTTGATGCTTTTGGCTGACCTGTTTAGTAAATTTCAGCACAATAATGCAACTGAGGAAAGAAGGGGAAAAACAAGATTTACTGAATACTTCATATAAAAGTAATCCTCACAACAATACCCCAATTTACAGATGAGAAAACTCAAGCCCCAAGGTCACAGAGCTAGTAAAAGGATGGTACAAACTCAGGTCTGCCAGATTCAAACTCTCTATCGTGCCATGTGGCGTATTTGGTTTTGTCACAAGTTAACTCTGCTTTATCCTATAAATATATACCATTGATGTCACAAGAATATATGTAGATAATTCAACACAACCCAGACAGTCAGGATGGGGTCAGCACTCCCAATGCCCCTGCAGCTGCCACTGTGGTAATGTTACAAATCACATGGTACAAACAGGCACATATGTTAGAGACCAGCATTGAAACATACACTTTGTTACAACCACTCTTTTCCACTGACCACCACCTCAATAAGGCACTATTAGCAAGTTAGAAAAATCCATGAATCAACCTACAAGTCCCAAGTCCTTCAGTTCATATTCATATTGAAGGCTGGGGTTTCTTAAGAGCATATCAGAAGCTGTTTTCGACAAATAAAATGTACTAAGTTAACATTAGCAACATTACGTGTACCAAAGACCTTTAAAGAAAAGGATCCCTGGCATACTACTAAGAGTTATACAAGTGCAGCTACAAGCAAGAAACAGAAAAAAGCTGCCAGCTACTAGGCTTTTGAGGACAACATAGGCTTTTAATAAATCTTGATTATATTTTTTCCACTAATGTTACTGCTTTTTTCTAGCTATCCAGACAATACTAACCCTCCCATCGGATATTTGTAGAGTGTAAAAATTTTACGCCAAGTGATATCATTATAACTACAGCAAATTAGACTGCAGAAAGGCATGCTGTGTAACTCAAACACTAGATTTAGTTGGGTTAGAAGGTCAAATCTATGGAGTTTGTCAGCAGAAGGAATCAAGGTTTCCAACAATTTCTGCCTCTTAGAACAATGTATATCCAACTGTTAAATTGGTTAAATGATAGGCAATTATGTGACCGCCAGAATTGATAATTTGCTTCAGGGTTTATCATTAGCTTTCTAAAGTACATAAATTAGAGAAAATGCACGTCCTGTGAACATCATATTATTCTGATATGAAGGGTCAAGAGAAGAATATGGTTATGGTCTATAAAAGCAGTGGAAATTCTTTTTAAAATGCTATCTCTGGTTTCCCTTTCCCTGTCCAATTAAGTGAACTCTATCAACTGGTGGAAGCGTTGGACAGTGACTGAATGGCGGTGTTTTTTTTTTTAACCTGGCTCTCTGCCTGACTACCTACTGCTTATGGGCCCAAAGGTGCCAGCTCTTAATCTGTATCCTCTTCGCTGGCTCTAAATATTGGCCTAAAAGTATGAGGAATGACCTTGAGAACATTATTATTAGAAGACAAAAGTTCAGGGCAAGTGGAAAAAAGTATAATCTTAGTAGAATCCTTTTTTCTGCAAGTAAATGAGTTGTACACAAGGAAGATATGGGCTCTTTGACAATGATCGGACAGAAGTTATGCCCTAATCAACTCATTACAGTAATTCTTGATGATGATGACTAGGGCTTAGAAAGCTTTTTCACACACAGCGGCCCACTTAGTCCTTACCACTGCCCCAGGTCATCCAGTTTTCAATTTGCCCAGTGCCCCCATTGGCCTGGCTGGCACACCTACCTGTTTGGCATGATTGACACAGTGCATATACTGGGTGGCCAGAGCAGAGCATTTGAGGGTCTGGTGGGTGTTCTCACGGTAACACTGAAGAATTTTGGCCTGCAGATCAGCACAGACTGGATGAGACTCATATCGCCTGAAAACAAACACAGGGACCGCTGAGACCAATGGTCTTCATTCAGAATAAAAATCAAGGTTAAAGAACACATAAAACGCACAGTAAGACACAGATGTTGCAAATGTAGAAAAAAGTTTAAGAGAAAGAATTTTCCTTAAATTTTAAAAATAGCTAAATTTTTCCCATGATAAAAATGACAAAGGGTAAATAAATTTTAAGAAATTAGTTCCACTAATTGACACTGCTGTGAGTTAGTCTGGACAATATAACCGTCCCTTCCAAACTGAAATCATATCAACATGCCAGAAACTTGGAAGCCCTGAGTTCTCTCTTCCAATCCCATATCCACTTCGTCACAAAGTTGGAGATCCCTGCAGCCTGGTCCTCCTGCTCCACACTCACTGTCGTTACACTGCTTCCAAGTGAGCCACATCCTGGATTCAAGAAACAACCTCCCAGCTGGTCTCTCAGCTTTGACACCCTCTACTCCTGCCTCCACACACCTTCCAGAGGGTTCTTTCCAATAGGAAATCGAAGATGGTCTCTTTTCCCAGCACTTTCTACACAAAATACAAGGCCAGCCGGCTGGTCCTTCTTGACCAGGTTCCTGCCTACTCTGTTGCCTTCACCCCACAACCCTGCACACAGCTGAAGCCTGGACAAACCCAGTTCAGGGTTTGGTTCTTACACTTCTCTTCACGTCTAAGCTCATGCTGCTCTTGCTTCTGCAAATGCTCTACGCCCAAACTCCCACCTATGCCTATATATCTGGAAAAAACCTACTCATCCTTTGATACTTCACTCAAGTGTCAGCTTTCATTAGCTCTCCACCCCTCAACCCCGGTACAGTCTATCATTCTCTTTATGGTGACCTCATTGGTCCTGTATTCACTTTTCTTGCCATGTACGTGACACTGACTACACCATAGTCTAATACAATTTAGCAACCTACATTTACTAGAATGCAAATTCCAAGGACTGTGACTTATTTTCTTTGTTACCTCAGCTATTAGACATGGGAACCCTACAGAAGTCATGTAATACATTTACTCAATGAATACAAATGGGTGCAAAGAAAACATTTTAAAGTCCCTTGGGTTAAAATTTTGCTACTTATACTTACAAATCTCAGATTTTGGTCAGATTGCTTCTGTGAATATGTGAGACCAAATGTAAATGTTTCCAAAAAGCTTATAATATATGCTTGAAAATGATAATAAACCAAATGAGTTATACGAATGAAGGTAAAATATTAATACAGCAGGGAAGTTTGGACGGTAAGGACTACATATATACAGAGAAAAAAAACACAATATTACTACTTTTAATCTAGAAATTTGTGTTTTTTCAAATTAGTTTTAATACAAGAAGCTTCCAGTCTTATCACTTCTATTTTTGAAATTTAAATTTGTTATTTCCATAGTAATCTTGAAATCACATTATTTTAAATTTAATGGGTTCTAAAAAAAAACCCCTAGAGAACACAGGGGGAATATTTCTCATCAATAAGGAAACCCCTGGGTGACGATTTGTCTCCTCATTACTTTTATCCAGTACACTAAGCTAACACATATTTTGCTAGAATAGAAATGCAAAGCATGTTGGTGGTTCCCTGACTTCCTACTACCCTCTAAAGAACATAGACATACAGAGAAAAAAAAAAGTTTCAACAATTTTTCTATAACATCACTTTTTCATTCATTACCTTACTGCTTTGTCAAATACCTAAGAACAGAATTTAAATAGAATCCCAGGAGTTTCCATGCTTTAAGATTTCAAACTTCAGATGTCTGTGAATTTTTCTGGACACAGATTTCCCTAATCCTTTACCATGAACATCAGGATTTAAAAGGAATCAGCCGTGTTTCAAAGAGTATAGGCACAGATACCACTAAGTGACTAATTATAGCAAGACCTGCATCTAGACAAATATTGAATAAAATATGATTAAGCATCAGATCAGCTGAACCTAGCAAATACATGACTAATGACTAATAGCTCATAGGAAAGCAGGGTTACATTCTATCCTAGTGTTGACAACTGATTGTGTCTCCAATGTGTCTCAGATTTAAAAGCAAGGGGAAGGAGGTGAGGAGGGAAGGCTAGAACAACCCTGACCAGATATGCAGCCCTTCCTCATTAACATACAGGAAAAGACTGTAAAAATGAGCATCCACACACTGCACATCATAAAGAAGACAGTGTATTTTTTCCTTTAAAAAGTCTACTCACAATGGGATAATTCACCTCATGTTATGGACTCCTTAGAAAGAGGTAGTTTAAGTTGTAGATAAGCATGTATCCTGGGTTGAGCTATTAGTCATGCAAGTTAAAGTCCATGAGTTATTTATGATTTGAAATGTGTCAAAATATACTTTTATCACCACAAATCAATACTACTCACTTCCAGGGCTCTTGATTTCCTGTCTGGTGGTCTGTTCTGTGTGTGTGTGTGTGTGTGTGTGCAGTCATCCTCTGAAATTCTTTTTGTACACATTTCAATCTGTATTAATGATTCGATGGTAGAAAGAGGGGAAGAAGAATGGAAATCAGCATAAATTGTCCTCCAGCTCCTGGAGTAGACTCTGGGACATTTTCTTGGATTAATCTATAAGGGTAAAGGTTTGCCTCTGTATTGATCTGTAAAGCTTGTTATACTGCCCTAATGCACTGTTTTCACTTTGGGAAAATGCTAAATGAGATTGCTGTCTAACATTAGAAGGCCATAAAACACAAGCCATGGCACCTTCCATTCAGGATAAAGGTTTCAAAAACATTTCCAATATGCATTATGGTAAACCCTCCACATAATTATGGAGTCAGCAATTGACTTTTATTGACTGCTTTCATTCCTGCTGATGGAAAAAGCCCCTATTAGGCAAAAATAATGAAAGGCAGACTTTCAAGATACCTAGGAAGGAAAATTAAATCTTAGCAGCAAAGGACGATTAGACAAGTTAATTTCTTTGTATGTAAGGAAGAGGCAAAGACATGGTGAATGACAATGGTAAGAGAAGGATGAAATACAGATTTGGAAAACTTAAAACACTAATAAAGAAGTGGGAAGATCTAATAGTTACTCAAAAACATGTTTAGCAAGAAGAAATCGGTGGAATAGAGTCAACCTTTGAAAATATACATTTAACAAAAACAAGAAAAAAAATCCAGTTTTGTGGTCACTTGAAATTACTGGGAACCTTTCATGGATCCTACCATATGTACGCGCATCTCTTTTCTTTTCTTTCTTATACTCTTTTACTCTGCTCTTCCCTTTCTCTCCCCTCATCTCCACAAGCACTAGCAGCCCGCCCTCCCTTTGGCCCTCCCTACCCCACACAGTGGCACCAAAGGCCCAAGGGGTTGCTGACAGTACCAAAGGTAGAACTGGAGTCCCAAAGATATGCCCCCAGAACAAAATCAAAAGAAGCACTTCTGGTAGATATTCTGTAGCCTGTCACCAGTAAAACATTTTTTGGCTAATGTTTAATGTTAATATTCACTTAAAAGGCATCTAAAAAAATATATATCCAAGTATTTCTTCTCATTATACTAACAGGTCTATTGTAGAAACTTTGGAAAAAGACAGAAAAGAATAAAGATACACATTTAGGCTGTTTCTAATTTTTCACTGCTTAAAAAACATGGTGAAGGACATAAATTATTACTACCATTTCTGATTATTACCTTAGGAGACTTTCCTGTAAGTTAAATTAACTGATCAAAGAGAAATGAAAACAGTTTTAGCAAAAACAAAGCCGAGGGAGTATTCAGAAGTCCCCTCTTAGGACTCTATAATACAGTTACACTTGGTTATCTGTTTTAAAACTATCTGTTGGTTCCACTGCTGCCTCTATTTTCAAGTCTTAGAACCTTCTTTGATGTGGGTCTGAGCTTTACATTTCAAGAAAACTACTTACCCATCTTTTTAGTTCTGCTAATATTAATGGTAAGGATAATAAAGTAACTTCAGAGAAGGAAAAAATGTGAAGATAATACTCCTCACACCACTCTCCACTCAGAAGGCTAAAAAAATCATGTAATGACAATCAGTTAGCAGCCACAACTCCCAAGGCTCTAGAGGACACTGAAGTCACTCATTACGAGTCTAGGCATGCAAAGAAAGGATCCTTTCTCTGTACCTGAACCAGAAGTATGCTGAGAGAGTTCTACAGATACTACGATGAAATGTCAGAGAGAAGGAGAAGAGAGGGAACAAGAAGGAAAGAAGGAGGGAGAGAGAAAATGAATATGAGAATGGCTGGTGTTAAAAGGAGAATTCTAATTTTTTTTAACAGGTTCTGATAATGCATCCTTCATGGGATCAGGTGGTCTCATAAAACCATATTTTACACTAAAAGCAGACACGCAACACAGTCAGGGAATCAAATCTTTAGGTCTAATTCCTATAGCACAATGCAAAAACTCTATTTTTTTTTCTACCAACTTTTCATCAGCTGTTAAACCCAGTGATCAGGATTTCTGCTTTTCTTTTAAAACACAAAACTAAAGCTACTAGGCACATTGCCAATATTTAAAAATATGTAATCATTCACTTTTGTTTCTCTTATCACTTACAATTAATCTATCGTAAAATGCAATACAAAGGAAGAAAATATTTATCTGAAATGTACATTAACTTTTTATTTTTAATTTTACCTTAAATCTAAATATCCTAATATTTGTTTTCAGAGTAAAATGTAAATAGTCTCTAACAACGCAAGATCTGAAAAATTCAATTTTAAGCTTTTCTGACATTCTTAATAACTGCTAACCATTTTATTAATGACATTTCCATTTGAGCTGTAATCAAATTTCCACAATTACACTTCAGAAGTCCCTCTCTAAAGTGGTCCAAACAGCTCCAAAAGCTGCCTGCTTTGTTTCCATTTGTTTTCATATACAATTTGAGATGCAATTTCTTTTGATTACTAACATGATGAATGTTAACTACGATGTTTTCTACCATCACAACACAAAATGCCAAGCAGCCTCCACTGTTACCAGAGAAAGGAATGCTGACCTGGACATCACCTAGCTCAGCACTTAGCTCAACGAACCAGTCACACTGAGAGCAGACTATGACCTGTAATGAGGGCCATACTATTTAATCAAATAGCTACAGCTTGGGCTTTAAAAGAAAAGGTTAGCTTTGGCTAGCTAGAAAACAGAGCATATAAAATTCTATCCTGTAAACCCAAGGACTGAAAGAATAGTATCTATCTGAAAATACTTCAAGACTTAACATTTTAATTTTAATCCACTGTTGACCTTGGAAAAAGATGTCAGGTTCACAATTCCATAGTCGGATCCACAGGGGGAACGCGACCTGGAGGGCAGGAGGGGAAAGCACTGCCAGCCTTCCACTCCAGTGTTAGGACCCTGAGTAAAAGCCCTAAACCCGGGAAAATCCAAAAGAGAGGACCTCTGGCCACCTATCCCTGCTAAAATGAGCAACACAGTACTCTACACACACAGATACACAGTTCTTAGGCCAATAGGCCTCATAAACCCTAAACAGATGGGTACAAACACAACAAAATGTAAGGTGAGCAAACAACTTTTCAATTTTGCAATATGTTTTTCTTATTCAATAATATTGGGTCCTTGGAAATGATGGGAGGCAGGGTGGAAAAACCTAGGAGAGCAGGACTTTAACAACATGTGGCCACGTGACAGCTGGTAGGGGTTGGTGGCTTCTCTGTGGTGCTCAGGGGAGAGTAACACACCCTGACATGATGGGACTCCCCTGCTGCCTGGTTTCTTCTCAAGACACAGCTGTCATTCTACTCTTCACAGAAAACCCTCTTGGGATCTTGCCAACTGCACCAAACCCTGAGCTGGATCCCACTGTATGGGCTCACCCAGCACAACTGAAGAGCTGGAGGGTTCCTATTCCTCATTAGGGGTCTGAACTTAGGAAACTGGGTCTCCAAAGAATGAGGGTCCCCAGTTTTGTTTAGTTGTTTAACAGGTGGAAGGATTTGGGAAGTCAGGCATTTGGTATGAGGTGGAAGAAACAAGCCATTGGCTAATTTTTACTTTCCACCATATCTTGGTGTTCTTGACTTATATTTGGACTACGTATCTCTAAAAAGGGAGATAAAATTTTTACTTAATTCTTACTTAAAAGATACCAGCACTAAGAGGCAATAATTGTATAGAGTTTGGTGACTCAACATAACTGATGGCAACATGAACTCAATCTGGAAGGACCCCAAATAAACTTCCAGATCACATATAACTTAGAACAACCATGTACTCATGGGATGCTATTTTCTCAAGCCTACAAAGTCTTCTCAACAGGCAAAATTCTACAGCTAACAAATTGCACTTTCGTCTGGGTGGGGAGCCTTTATTTAGAGAGCTATAAGCCAAACCTCCCTCCCTTTCTTTCTTAACAATGCTTGAAATATTGCTATTGCTTAATAAATGTCAAATAATATATGCTGTAATAAAAACAAGCACTAGTGGGTTAACAATGCAGTTTTTTAGCAGCAGTTATATGAAGTATTCTGGGTAGAACTACCTCCTAGCACGCACATAGTGGGAATAGAATAAAATCACAGTCCATAGAAGTAGCCCTTGGTTATAAGAATTGCAAATTTGAAGATTATTCTCTTTGTCCTTTCAAAAGATCCACAGGTTTTGGAATGAAAATGTTAAATCTGAATCTCCAAAGGATATATCAATGTGTGAATGAGACCAAGTAATCTTAACACAGATCAAACTTTTTATTTGAATATCTCAATTAGGTTTCAGGGTCAAGAAAAGCATTGTTATTATTACTATTATTAAATAAAGGCATGGCATTTACTCTCTCCTGACTTTGTAAAACAACTGTTTAATTACATAACAGAAATATGTTCATCATGAGCCATACACAATGCATCAATCATAGATTTTTCCTTAAATAACTATTTTCTTAAATATCTATATAATGTATTCTACTTATGCTGATACCCCCAAGGCTTTGTGAGTTATTTCCAATCCCTCATGATGCTACTTTGGAATGTTCATCAAAATTGGTCTTAGGATTAAAAACATGAGGGTTGGTTGGTTCATTTATTCTTTTATCTACTCAGTCACTCCCACAACAGAAGGAAGACAGGAGGAACTGGGATAAGTTGAGGAAAGCAGAAAGATATTAGGAAGCAAAATAATCTATTGGAACTAGAGGAGAAAGGGAAGGAATCCACTCTACCCGGTGGCGGGTTGCTGTGCCCAGCCACTGGGAAGGAAGACGGAGAGAAATGGGGAGTTCAAGGCTGGGAACTAAAGCAAACTATGACATCTGTCTTTGAAGATAATTTTAATTTCAGGTTCTTGAAGGGGTGGTACTCCCTTTATCACCCATTTTTCCTGCAAGAAACCTCATGTTTAGAAGATGGGTAACTGGAAATAGCCAACACGGGAGTCCCCAATGTAGCCAAGGGACAGGGCACCAGGCCTGGCAATCTACAAGGTTTTTCTGGCAAAGGATACTAACAATCAACCTAAGACTTAATGAGAAAACTGTAAGGGAACATCAAACATACCCTCCCAGAAATAATCCTTCCCTATTTGGAGAAATACATACTTCATGGACAGTCTTATATCACTTTCCTCAATCTATTATAATAGCTTACAATCACAGACTCTTGCTGTTGGGTAGTATGCAAGCAGCGTTCTGTGCAGAAATATAAGTGGACACACATTCATGTGGAGCTTCTATTTTTAGGTGATCATAATTTTTCACAAAGAATTGCCCTTTGGGATGAATTTTATATGCCCCTCAGCTGAGGGGTGACTTGAGTGGCGCGAAGTTTGGTGAAATTCCATTTGAGTCGTCCATGCATAAAAATACATTCCAGTACCCCTACCTCTTCCCTGCTGTGATCAAATTTAAGAGAGTGCTTTTAATACCAAGAGAAGTCAAGAACAGTTTAATTTTAAAAATTTCAAAACTGTCACATATCTCAATGAGGACTGTGACACATTCTAAAAAACTAGGTTAAGACCAAAATTTAAGTCTGTGGTGAGAGAGCGTGTTACATTACTTTACGTGATATACTTTTTTCCACTACATTTTAAAAGCAAGATCCAAATACCAGATACACACTGGAAGGACTGTGTCTGTCTCCCTTAACTGAAAGAATTGCAAATGTATTTATTTTAGGGACAAGTGAAGAAAAAAAATTATCCATACTGATTTGCCCTTTAAGTGTCAGAGTGCTAAAAATGAAGAGCGGTGGGAGCAGCAGTGGGAGGAGGGGTAGAGTCAAGCCTTTTGTCTGTTTTCCATCCCTATGGGTTACTTGAAGAGCGGAATGCTTAGGCACTGCCACTGGAAGAGGGAAATCCCAAAATGGGGCCAATAGGCCATGCTGCCAAACTTCCTTGGATGCAGTGCTACGAGGCAGAAAGAATGTCATGTGGACATCAGAGCTGTGCCACTGTGTACAGACTAGGAAGGGGGAGTAAAGGATGTGCAGAAACAAAGGGGAGGGGAGAGAATACTAAATACTCCCCCAGGAAACTTATTTACTGGGGGAGAAACACACACACTCATAAAGGTCACAAGTAACACAAGGCAACCGAAGTGTCAAGGAAACAGTACAGGCAGTATACGCTACAGCTGTTCTGAGGGCATAACCATTCTATTGTGGGTGGACGGTGTGGGGGAAGGGGTAGTCTGGGGGGGTTCCAAGGAAGAGAGGAGATGGAACTTTAAAAAGCCCACAGAGTGAAGGGCAGGACTGTAAGAGTCAGAGGGCATTTGAGAGGATCTAGGTGAGCCAAGGTCCAGGCTCAGTCGAGTCTGGCATATTCAGGGGACTCAGGTTGTAGTAGAGGGTTGGAAGAGTTGGGTAGTGCTAAGAAGGGAGGGGCTGGGATATGGACAGTCTGCCAAGAAGAGACAGCACACCTAGAGTCTATCCTGCAGGTGATGACAAGCCACTGGCCTTTCTAAATGAGAGGGTGAAGTTATAAACGTACCATCTTGGGAAGGCAGTTCCAATGTAAAAATAAATCAGATGGATGGAAGTGGAACTCCATGGCAGAGGTCAGTGGAGCAGCACACAGCTATAAAGATGAAACAAGCTGATGAAGAGAATGATCCAGAAAGAATGGAGGCACTGGAAAGCAAGGATGGAATGATGTGGTAACTGAGAGGACATGGAAGTGAAGAAGATGAAGGACTGAGAGAATCACAGGATGGCTTAGGCCTTGGGGATTTAAAAAAGAAACATGCTCAAGTAATGACAGGAAGCTCAAGTGGAAATGACACCTCCTCACCATGATCTAAAGCGTGGAGTTGGAGCTCAGCACGATGGCAGGGCTACAGCTGCAGTGTCAAAATCCCCTGCAAGATGTGGTGGGGAGCACAGAGGCAAAGGGCAGGAAGGACAGCAGAAGCTTGGGGAACAGTCCAGACCTGGGGGTGACAGGGAGGGAAGATGGAGCAGTAGGGGAACTGACTGTGGAGAGAACTGGTGTAACACAGCATCACAAGGCTGGGGAGACCAGTTTCATGACAGACAGTCAAAAAGGAGGAAGACTGATAAACGGCCAAGGAATGTGCTCCATAGCAGGCTGGAGAAAGAATCTGAGCAGAGTGCGTGAGGCAGAAGCCAGGTAGAAATTGGTAAAGAAGAAAGTGGGCAGTGAAGAAGAAATGGAAGCGGCAGGATGAGGACTCCATATCCTTTAGAGTGCCTGTGAGATACCAGGCACTGTGGGACAAGATAAAGAGACTGAGTCAGGCAGACCTATCTAGCCCATAATGAACTGCTTTAAAAGGACACATCTGGCAATAGTAAAATACAAAAGGAAAGGATTTACCTCTGGCTGGAGATGACTAGGAAAAGTTTTAGATGAGATAATGGAATTTAACTAGGGTCTTCAAGAATGGAAAGGGCTTAGGCAGTTAGAGATGGGATAGAAAGGCATTCTAGACAGACAAGTAAATGAAGGAAAGGCAGCAAAAGAAGAGAGAAGAAAAGGCTAGAGCTGGAGGCAGTGACATCTCTAACAGACTTTTTTTTTTTTTTTTAAGATTCACATGGAAATTTACATACAGATTAAAGAGCCAAAATGCTTTCATCAAGGATACATTCTGCAAGCAGACCATGACATTCCCATCAAGTAGAGGAACCAGTAAAAATGTGCTTAAAAGTTAGGGAAGGTAGTGTGAAAAGGGTGAGTTTTCAATTCTTTGAAAGAAAGACAAAGAAGGGCAGGCAGAAAGGAGGGCATGGTCCTTGCAGACCTGGTGTGGTTAAGGAATAACACTTCAATTTCCTAAGAAGGATGTCCACAGTGAAGTATATTACAAAATGAAGCTGGCAAGATGGGGAGGAGTGGAAGGAAATGGTTTGCTGGGTGGGAAACCTCATCAGCTGGGTCAGTGCTCTGATAGCAAGAGGGATTCTGTGCTGATCGGGTCCTATAAGATGTGGTATTCTGGTGAGTAAGCCCACGCATGAGAAAAAAGCAGTACATGAGAAGAAGGTTATCCTAAAGGAGCTGGACACAGAACAGCAGAAATGGAGTATGAACTTGGGGGAGGCCCCGCTGCCTGGCCCTGCCTTGGTACCTCAGCAGGTGTAGGGGACCCCATGATGGGAGATGCTCAACACTGGCAAGGGATACTCCAGGCTCCTCTCTGCCCCCCAGGCTGTACTTTCCACTATAGCATTTAATTTTATATATAAGGTAAACATATCTAAGGCAGGAATATATTTACACATTTACTGATGAGCTTCACCTCACACTTATACTGAGTGTCCAGTACTTCCAGCCCAAGTCCTTTCTTGCTCTCCAAAACAGACGTGCAGTAAAGTGAATGGTTAATGGGTAATGGAAAATGGAATAAGAGTTTATGGATGCTGGACAGCAATGATTACTTATTCTGCATGAGCTCATGATTTCACAAGTTTAATTTAAAATCATATACCATGTATATGCTAACACACACATAAATATATATATATATATATACTTGACATAAATATCTACACTTGATCTTAGCCAAAAGGCTGAGAAATGATTATAAAATATATCTGAAAAAATACACAATTGCAAATAGCAGTTGCTTCCAAGGAGGGGAGTTGGATAGGTGGCCAAAGAGTTATGAAGGAGATTGACTTTTGCATATAATATTTACATTTTCTATCATGTGCATATATTGCTTATCAAGAAATAACATTCAAAAAAATACAACAGCATTTTATTTATATATATTGTATCCTCTGAGAAACTGCTGTAATAAAGTTTGCTTTTCCCCCTAGATGCCTGGGCACCACAATTCCTAATGGTGATGCCATTTCCACACGTTTTGTGGCACTAAATAGAAAACTGATTGAAAACTTAAAGACGGCAGATATGAAATCCCACATGCAAACTCTACACAAAGACCAAAATGTAAGCTGGGAAACAATTCATAATGCCCCCTACATTATCAGCCTTCAGCACAAGTTTGGCACAAACCCTTCTGATTTAGTATCTCAGTAACCTTGTGAGAAAAGAGACAGAGAAACCAACACATTATTGAAGTCATGGGGCAAGCCATTGGGTGTGAGGTTTAACACGAGCATTTGGAAGGCCTGGAAGCTTTCTCTATTCATGAAATCGTAAGTTGGCCCCTTCTCTGTCTTTTTAATTGCTCTCTCCCCACCTGCTTTCCACTTTTATTTATAAGTAATTCCCAAAGCTCAGATCTATGTCCCTACTCCTCTTCTAAGTTCCTTGTGAAAGTATTTTCCTTTCTTTAGGGGTACTCCTACAACTCTGTTTGTGACTGAAATGGATTTCGAGTCTCTTCACCAGTCAGTAGCTGTGTGATCTTAGGTTTCTTTAGTCTTCAGTTCTTCTATAAAATATACAATCAGTAATCTTAGCCATCTGAAGCCAGGGACTACATCTGATGATCCTCTTAGATTCCTTCTAAGACTCTACACTAAGTATCAACTGGTTATGGTCAATTTATTATTTGTTTTCTTATCCAAACAAGATTTTCTTCCTACTTTTCATCAACAGCAATATTGTTAGCTCATCATCATACACCAATTTTTGGTTCTTTTGTTGTTATTTATTTTCCTTTTTTAAAATTACTTTTTTTCTTGAGACAGGATCTCGCTCTATCACCCAGGCTGGAGTGCAGTGCTGTGATCACGGTTCACTGTAGCTTCGACCTCCTGGGCTCAGGTGATCCTCCCACCTCAGCCTCCTGAGTAGCTGGGACTACAGGCGCGTACCACCACACTCGGCTAATTTTTGTGATTTTTTTTTTTTTGCTGAGATGGGATTTTGCCATGTTGTCCAGGCTGTTCTCAAACTTCTGGGCTCAAGTGATCCACGCTTCTTGGCCTCCCAAAGTACTAGGATGTGGCATAAGCCACAGCACCCGGCTAATTCTTGATTTTCAAGAAGTCACTGAGATTGTTAGTTCCTGTTTTAAAATGCCTTTCACTTTTAACCCTTCCTCAGTTTCCCATATCCTTACCATAGGCTAAGTTATCACTTCAAGCATACACTACTATTACTTAACTTTCAAATAGTCTATCTGCCTCAGCTGCCTCCTTTTTGTGTTCATCAACACGAATTCTAGTGAATGAATAGCCTGCAAAATGCCAATCTTTCCTAGAAGTCAACCAGCATTCTTCCTTCTCCCTCTCCTCCACCTACCAAAGCTAATTTTAATTCCAAAATATTTGTCATACCCCCTGCCTCCTCACAAGGTATTACTTGTGGTGTTGCAAGAAAGAGTACCCACTGAAACTTTTGTTAAACCACTATTACCTATTCTGGCCTCAAAGTGAAGGACAGATGGTGACATTTGCAAGGTTGTTTTCAAACACAATCTAACATGAACCAGTAGTATAACAGCCGAAGAGCACAACTGCACATATTCCTAATGTCCATTCCCAAGCTATGTTATACAATTATAAAATCATTCTCTGAATTGATTTTATTTTCTTCTCTTGGATAAGGGCACTATCTACAGCAGCGATAAGTTTCCATAGGAACTAAATTCATTTCAAAAGGTTTGAACACAGAGGCTTTAAAAAAAGTGCTCAAACAACATACGAATTTTGTACATCGTGCCTTGCAGTCTTGAAATCAGAGCATTGTAAATGCTGACCTTTTAATCTCCTGAAAGTCCCTGGAAATGAGAAAATCGTCTCTTTCTATTTGGGAAATGGATATGTTTAAGGTAACTGGTAAGGAAAAGAACTTAGAAGGTGAGCTGCTAATTCATAATATCTCATCTCTAGCATTAAACACAACTAATCACACATGATAACACTATTTACTAATTCTTAGAAAATAAGTGCAGCATGCATTCAAGTAGTTGCTAATATTTTCCTACTTAATACTCCATAAATTAAATATAAAAACTAGAAGAAAATACACCTTCAAAGTATTTTATAGCTAATAAATGTGAGAAGTTTATACGGCTGTATAAGCACTGAACTGCACGTGCCTCTGTGAAACATCCACACGGTAACTCTGTAATTTGAAAATTCTAACATGTTTCTTTTTGTTCTGATTAAATAAAAGTATTCAGTACTGACGCCATAAGAAGGCATTAAATTCCAACATATCCCTTTGTATTGCATAAATGGATTTAAGCATTTTACAGAGACAGGCAAGATTTAGCAAATTGGCTTAACATTCTAGTCCGCTGCTGAGACTAAAACGAACAAGACCAACTATGAAGTATAGAAAACAACAATCTACCACACAGATTCTCCAAATGATTATGATGAGTCTCATACATGAGTATTTCAGAGGTAGAATCTCAATGATTTCTACGTAAAGGGATAATGATATATTACTGTAGGACCAAATAATGCATTTCTCAATTCATGTCTGGATTGGATTCACCATGCTGAGCTCCACTAGTTTTACATCTCCCTAAGGGTTCCAATTCAGCAGTATTAATATATGCCATTACACACAGCCCAAACCCCTTAATACTACTCTCCAGTTGAGTGTTTCTGGAGAAAAATCACAAAACTAGGGAAACTAGAGTCACTATAAATTCACAGGCACTAAATCCTGCCACAATGTTATGGCACTTCTTTGGTAAACTCACTCTCCCCCTATTACTAGGATTATTCACGCCATCTCCAGCCTCCTCAAACATCTTGCCTGGTTCTTTTCCCTTTCCACCCTTGGCTAATGTGCTGGCCTGTTGTTTCATTGAGAAAAAAAATAAACCAAAAGATAACTCGCTCATCTTCCCAACATAAGATCTGGATCTGCACCCATCTTCTCCTTTTCTATTGTTACTTTGGAGGAAGAATGTCTCTCTCATCAAAAGAAAGGCAATCCCTATGCATGGATCCAATTCTTACCTTCCCCCACCCTTGCCTTCTAGTGGGATTTTCTCTCCTGAGATGGTTCCCACCGCATTCTGTCATTCTCTAGAACAGTGCTATCCAACAGAGCTTTCTGCAGTGATGGAAATGTACTAAATCATCGCTGTCCCAACATGGTGGTCACACCACCAGTGGCAAGTGAGCACCTGAAACATGACTAGTGCAACAAAGGAAATGCATGTTAAATTTTACTAAATTTTAATACATTTAAACAGTCATAAGTGGCTAGTGGCTACCATGCTGTTGGAAGCACAGTTCTAGCAAATACCCTTTCAATTTCTGCCTCCACTTCCTTACCTTCCATCCATTCTTTTCTATCCATGCCAAAGTGGCTTTCATTCAACTGTTGGATAGAACTGCTCCTGCTAAAATCAGAGGCCTCTAAGTGGTCAAATCCAATGATTTTTAGTAGACATCTTATAGGACCCGATCAGCACAGACTTGTTCCAGTAAATTGCCCCTTTCTTGAAAAGAGTTTCTTGGCTTCCATAATACTACACTCTCCTGTTTTTCCTCCTGGCTCTCTGGCTCATTGTCTTCTAACCGATCCCTCAATGTTGGAGTTCCTTGGAGTGATGGTCCTGGAGGTCTCTTTGCTCTTCTCTCTCCCCTCTCTCCACAGATACCTCAACCGTTCTCATAGCTTTAAATACCATCTGTGTGCTGGTCGCTATCTAATTTGTATCTCTAGCCCAGCCCTCTTATAGGTGACTGGACTACTGCTATTTACATGGAAGGCATTACAGGTACCACATGTTTAAAACTGAACTAATTCCCTCCTCTACCTCCAATTTATTTTTTTTCTTCCCCATCTCAGTAAACAGACCCTCCAAGATCAGGGAGTTGTACTTGATACCTCCCCCTTTCCCCCTTTCATTCTCAATATCCATTCTGTCACGTAGTCTTGTCTAAATTCTAATAGATCTAGAATTGACCACTTCCTTTTCTTCTTTTCTTTTCTTTTTCTTTTTTTTTTTTGAGATGGAGTCTTGCTGTAGCCCAGGCTGGAATGCAGTGGTGCAATCTCAGCTCACTGCAACCTCTGCCTCCTGAGTTCAAGCTGATTCTCCTGCCTCACCCTCTCCAGTAGCTGGGATTACAGGTGTCCGCCACCAAGCCCAGCTAATTTTTGTATTTTCAGTAGAGATGGGGTTTCACCATGTTGGCCATGCTGGTCTCAAACTCTTGACCTCAAGTGATCTACCCACCTCGGCCTCCCAAAGTGCTGGGATTACAGGCATGGGCCACCGCACCTGGCCTGGAATGGACCACTTTGTATTTCCATTGCCATTATCCTAGTCCGAGCCACCATAACCACTTGCCTGGACTATTTCAACAGCCTCCCATGTAGTCCCTCTGTTTCCATTTTTTGTCTCTTACCCTCATCTCTACCACAATTCATTATCAAAACAACAACAACCAGAGTGCCCCTTTTTAAACCACAAATCTGGTCTCACAACTTCTAGGTTACAACCCTAACTCTTTTAAGATTTCCTACCTCTCTTGGGATACATCCAAAATAGTGATTATGACCTACTAGGTCCTACAAGATGTAACCCCTGCCTCCACCTCTCTTGACGACACTTTCCCACAATAGGTTTCCCTTCAGAACCCCAAAGGAGTTCAGCTCCTTCCTCAGGGTCTTACCATGCATTGGCCCTGCTGCCCTTCCCCTAATGCCTACTATTTTAGCCTTTATATCAGCTTTAAGAGGTTGTCTCCAATGCTTCACAGTCGATTCTCATGGGACATGCTCTCATAGCATTTGACAGTACTTTTCACAATTGCCATTGTCAAGTTATTTGGATGATCAGTTATTTCTCCCATTAGACCAGAAGCTCCAACAGGGCAGTATTCCCAGTGCTTGTCACATCTGCCAAACACCATCAGCTGCTCAAACCTTTCCCCCTGAGAAGCCACTGGGGTACCTTCTCCACTTCTCATCAGCACTGTATTAGCCAGTATATATGTGGGGGAACAGGCAGACCTGTGAGGAAGAGTGGCCAAACTACACATGTTCTTAACATCCCAACTGGAATCAAGAACCAATTTCCCAATAAATACTTAAGCTCTAGAATACAGTCAATACTTATGTTTTAGCCATTTACTGTGATGGTTAAAAACACAGGATCTAGCATCTAAAATATGCATATCCAAAACTGGGGTCTACTTCTTACTTGCAATGGAAGCTTGGGCAAGTTTCTTGATCTCTCTAAGATGCAACTTTCTCCTCAGTTCCTACTGTTTAACATTGTTGTGAAGATTAGTAAGGTAACGTTTAAGTTCTCCACACAATGTCTGGCACTGAGTAGGCCTGTAATAAATGGTAGCTGTTATTATTAATACACATTTATTGTTAATATATTTCTGCAGGTTATTCGGGGAACCTAACCATTAGTTATCATCTTCTTTCCAAAGAAAAATGAGCTGCTATTTTCAAACAGCCAACTTAAAAACCAAGTTTTAGAATATGATACATCTGAGAGTTGGTAACTGCTCATGAAGCTTGAAGGTGCCCACAAGGTGTTCAGGTGGTGGAAAAAGAGGAGGGCTGCTGCATGTGTTTTTGATGACGGGATTAAAAAGCTGTACTCATGTTAAAAATCACACCTCCAGCATGGGGTACATAATGAACACAAACCTACATATCTTTTCTTTCCCCAAGTACGTGCTCACGGGGAGCAACAGTCCACCCTATGAATAAATGGAATTGTATTTGAAGTAATTACACTTGGCATAGATTTGCCCACTGCTAGTGGCAGGGCTGCTACTTGTGACTAAGCAGTGAGGGGAACTCAACAGAATTGATGGCAAACTGCTTTAATTTGCCTTAATAGTAGCAAAATCTTGCCTAAAACAAGTTGGACGTTTCAAGAATAATAAACCCACACAGTTAAAGTTCTATTACTGTTAAACCAGTATTCAAACAGGCCAGAAACTGGTTTTCAGCCTCTTTTCCTGAGTTTTCTGTATCTTTAAGGTCATAAATGTTATTTTGTGATGCCATGCTGGCGGTCTTCTGGAGGAGGCCTAGACATGCTGGTGTTATTAAAATGTTGGGTAACATTTCAGTTTATTCATGCTGTGAGGTCTGTCCCTTCCCCTACCCCATACTCCCAAAAGCTTTAACCACCAAAGGACATTTAGAAATAATAGGGAGAAATGTGAAAGTGCTAATGATGATTTCATTTTCAAATGGTCTTAAATGGACAGGTAATGACAGCACTGCCTGCAATGGCCTTGTAGCCAACTCATAAGCAGGAATGGGGAAGAAGATGGACTAGGAGGATTCTCCTTTCTATAAATGCACCATGGCTGAATGCAAAGAAAACCCAGATAAAATTAAAGGTCTTCCCTGTGCCTGAGTGACTGGCCTTTGTGAAGGATGAGTGAGAACCTGAAGCCTTACACATCATAAAATCACAGCATGTGTTGATTGATTACCATTCGGAAGTTAATTACACATTACTAAATGATTATGTGAAAAGCCTGTAAAATCTGGAGTTTTGTCAAATCAGATCATATATCATATCATATATCATATCATGGTACTAGAGGTATGTAATGGCTGTGGCTATACAGCAGACCATGAAACCGAAATTTTAGACTTGTTGGCCTAATTTAATCAATGTCAACTGTCAAATAGGAGGATTATGGCCAGCAACTCCAGTTTGAGCTAGGACCGAAGACCCTGATAGAGAAAGACTTAAGTACTGCTCAGGATGATAACTTTAGTTTAAGGTCTGAATAACTGGTTTTGTTATCTAAATTGAATAGCGTAATGAGATAATTTTTATCACAACCACATACTGTATAATGAAATAAAGCAATGAGAGCTTTTTATCAAGGCATTTCAATGTGATGGCAAATCAATTATAATATTAATTTTTATCAGACACCATCAAATCCAGCCACTTTTAGATCTCCAATATTGGTTATAAGTGCCAACATTTAGACTGAAAGAACCGTTTAACAGATGGAGCATTTCCTTCTTCCAGTATTTAGGAGTGAGGCCATCTGACTGAAGTCTTATTTCCCTGCTTATAAACTAAGCTCTTTGCCCAGGAGACTATTTCAAAAATGTACCAAAGGTTAATATGTTTGCATATATTACAAATGCTAAGCAAAATGGAATGTTAATATATTCTCTTATTCATTACAAAGGAAATGGCAGGAATGACTGCACATAAAGGACATTTTACCAGTTGTTCTTACTCTGATTACCTTTTAGGTCCCTGCAAATGCCAGTCACAGTTTCATTGGTACTCAGGTTGCCTGAAATGAGGAAGAAGTAACGAGTTCTCCTACTAGGAGCCATATTGGGACAAGAGGTAACAAAATAAAGAGTCCTGTTTTGTGATACTTCATTTCACCAAACCTGCTGGTAGGAAAAAAGGTGAAAAGAGAACAGAGAAAAGATATGAAAATTGCATTATACAGTCCTTTAGGCTCTTGTCCTTCTTTTTTCCTTCTCTCTCTTCTTCCTTTCTCTCCCCTTCCCCAGCCAGATCCTTCCTATTTCTGGTTTAGGCACTGTCAATCAAGGGGTGAACAAATTTTTATATATGCTTCTAAAGCAGGAGTAGCAAATACAAAGGAAAAGTGCCAACTCATTCAATGCTTAAGCCAGTGACAGACATCACTAATCAATCTTGACATTCTTTCAGGCTGAGTCTGTCATAGCCTCCGAATCCTTTTCAACGAAATACTGCAGGGAGCCACCACGATCAATTGGAGTTGGTGCCTGAAACAAAATTTATTTGCCTTTCCTTGCACTAAACTTTTCCCTAGTGTTCTATCTTTAGCATTGGGTTGGACTTTCTTGGTTCGGCACTTTCTTATGGTCATGTAGTTCAGGCTGGGCATTTTGTCAGGTTGAAATTCACGAGAAGCCTGGCTCTCTTCCAATAAGCACCTTGCCATACAAAATCCACAGTTTCTGAAAATAATAGAGATCAGATAATGCCCCTTTCTGGCTCAATCCACACCCTCTAAAAGGGAAGCAAAGCCAGGAAAAAAAATCATCTGGGCTTAGCAGTCTCTTTCTTCACTTTCTGGAGTAAAAGAGTTGGCCTCTATTAATGTTTGAGCCTTGATCTTAGCTATGTCTGTTTTTAAAGCTGATTTGAGGTTCAGATTTAGCATTTACCCTTTCAAAAAGTATCTGTTTAAAAGAAAGTTTTATGACAGTCACTAGATTGCCTTCATGAGCATTTTAGGAGTACCTTCCCCATATATTAACACACTGGCTCATTTGGCTTCATAGTTAATTGCACGATCTCTCCAGAAAGCCCTTAATGACACCATCTCACATCCAACCTTCATAATTTGGCTCGCCCCAAATCCGAGAGCAGGGCTTCCCAGGCACCATCTTACTGCCATTGTGGGCCAAATGTGATTCTCCCCAGCTGCTGCTGTGCCTCCTCCTTTATGGCAGGGGCTTGCCTGATCACTCCAAGCCATTCCAGGAACCAGAAGCCTTCCAGGCAACAAGAGGCTATTAGATGCAACCTGCTTGGGCCAGGGCCATATTCTGCTCTCAGTGATAACTAATGCACGCTTCTACCGGTATTTTTTCATTCTATTGCTTGAGAGGATTGCCTCCCACATTTGCACAAAGGATTTCCCTAGATAAAGAAGATCCAAGAATGGCCAAATCTTGCCAGAATTCAATAAATGGCATACAAAAGCCTGAAAAAAAACCCTGGAATATCAAAATGGAAGTAGGTTCAACTATGACAAATGTGGCTGCCTGAAAAACAGACAAGAGACACAAAGGGCATCTCTGTCTTCTCTGTCTTTACCTGGGAACTAAAAGAAAATGGCGATTTCTCTGTAAATGTGCTGGTCCGTAGCCTCCACAGCTGCCAGCTCTAAAGAAAAGGGCAGCACTCATCCGCTTTATGAAGAGTTGAAAAGATTCATGTAATTTTCCTGGGGTCCCAAGCTTTCTTTCTTTCTTTTTTTTTTTTTTTTTGGCATTACCCATAACGTATTTGTCCATGGGATAAACAGAGATGCCTTCCTCCAACAATTACATTTGCTTAAAGGAAAACACAGCTGCCTTCCTTGAATATTAAGATGCAACTGGGACTAGTGAGACCAAAGATTTCAAAGGGAAGGAAAGTTTTTATAGCATAAAAGATACTCCATTATATCAAAGTGCATTGAGATTAAAAAAAAAAATGAGGCAAAGTGATGACTATTCTCCTTAGGGACAAAAGGTCCAATTGAGAAAGAAGCTCTAGCTGCCACTTTCCAGAAGAGCCACCTGCCACTACTTGGAGCTATTGCAGATATTCAGGAGTCAGAATTTCAGACTCCTGCCACCTCTGGGGTTCATGGGGGAGACTGTGCACACATGTCTCCCCTGAGGCAAAGCCAATAGGTAATTACTCGATCACTGACACCTTGGGATAACTGAACATGAAGTCAATTTCTTAATGGTTCTCTCTTAAAGAACCAGCATCACACTGCTAGGTACTGCACCTGTAGTCCCAGCTACTCAGGAGGCTGAGACAGGAGGATCACTTGACCCAGGAGGTCAAGGCTGCAGTGAGCTATGATCATGCCACTGTACTAAAGCCTGAGTGACAGAGTGAGACCCTGTCTCAAAAAAAAAAAAAAGAAAGAAAGAAAGAAAGAAAGAAAAAAGGAAAGCTTTGGAGAAATATGTGCTAACCCAGGCAAAAGCAAGTGAGTCACCTGTTCCTTTGGGAGTGTATTATATGGCTATGAGGGCCCGCCCCATCCAAACTATGGAAAGTAGCAAGAGATGATGCTGAACCTAATTAGCATTAGTTATTATTTGCTATGGTTACAATTGCATCGAATAATGCTGCTGCCAGCAGTGCTGTTTTATGTGATATCTTCTTCATGTGGCAACCTTTTCATAAATCAAAGCAAAAGCCAATACCAGACAGTTTCTTGTACAGCCTGCCTGACAATAAAAGTTAACACTGAACCTTAGCTGTTATCAATCTTCATAAATGTGTCCACGACGTGGCAAGACTGCTCCACATTACAGTGGGGCTGCCACTAATGCATGCAAGGTAGTGACCCACTAGGTTAATGGGACTTGACAATCGGTCCAGTTTTAACTGAGCCAGAAAAAGGAATGGTTCTCTTATCCTTAAAGTACACAGGAATTTTCTCCTCTATGCCTTAGTTCCATCAGTGCTTTGCTCAGAAAATGCCTATAATTAAGTTTAATATAGACTGGTATAACAGACAATAGAAACCTCATGGGGGAAAGTGGGTGGGTAGGCTTTTATAAGAAGAAAACTTGTTATGAAGTATTTAATTGGTATTCTTGATAGACAGTTACCTGACTTGAAGATGCCGTGTTTTCAAGTTGAAATTTCAAACTAGAAAATATATAAATCTGTCTACATGAACAGAAGCAAAAAAAAAAAGTCCTTAAAAATAGCAAAAGTCAACAAATTTTTAATATCAATAACTTTCCCTTGACAAAAATTCACACACTATATAGAAATCTGAACTGAAGGAATTCCCAATTAATGACAAGTCTTAATGTAATAAATACTCTATCATGTTTTGAATTTTGCTATAGTCCTAATTACCCTATTGATACCGTCAAGAGAAAAGCCCAGCTTCTATCTGGCATGTACTAGAGATGAACTCTAGCAATTAGCTAATGTCCAACAAAAATCAGCCCTGTATTAACAGCCTGTAATGAAGACCATTAACAGCCAGATAAATCAAACCATTAAGCCAGACACAGAGATGCCAACATAGCCACAGGCACCTAATTTGCTGAATGCATTTATTTAAATATGTATTTCCCAAGCACAGTATATATGCCCGGTGCTTGGGGAGATCGATAAAGAGGATAAAATATAATTCCTGCCCTCAAGAAGGTTTCAGTTCAACTAAGAATGAGATTCACATGCTGTTAACTAGACCTTGGCAATGGGCCCTTCAAACTCCCAAGTCTATAATTCTTAGTTTTTAAGACAACAGTTTCCTCTAGTGTAAATTCAGAGCTATTAGATCCCTTCCAGAGTAAAAACATTCTTATTTGCACCTGTGAGTGAGTTAGCCTAGTCTTTTAAATCCAGAATGTAGTTTAAATGCACACACATGAGAAAACGCACTTTTTTTTTGCTTTTTGCTTTTTTTGTTGCCCCAACCTCTAGTCTTCCATTCTGAACTGCAGGAGTCTAAGTTAAGAAGCATGGACATTTTATAAGAGTTCAATTTAGTAGATGGAAATATTGATACTAATTGAGCACCTGTTAAGAGAGAGGCGTGCTACCATCAAGCTGGCTCAGATACAGCTTGTGCCTTAAATGAGAAGGGAGACAGGGCACAGGCAACACTGATGTCACTTACATTGTCATAAGGGCTGGAGTTACATAAACACACAGGGAACAATTAATTAACTAATTATGGCTTTTTAGTAGGAAGGGAGGTGTCTAGAAAGACTTTACAGAGAAAGCAGAGGAATTAACACATGAGACAGGTCCTAACAAAAGGCTGAGTTTATCGGGAGGAAGGTGGTGAAGGTGAGGTGTGCTATGGCTGTGCTGTGGGGGCAGTGTGAGCTGGGCTGAAGCCGGGTGCAGAAGACACCCTCTCCCTTTAGTGAATGAACACTGAAGTACATGAGAAAAGATGGCAGAAGATCAGCCCAGGAGGTATCCAAGGTTATTTTCATATTGTGGTTTAATATTTAAAGTTTTGGCTGTTTGTCCCAACTTCTGTATTATGATTTATTAGATAACGTTGATTATTTAACTTTGAAGTGGAAACTTATTTCGCTTTTAATCATTTGGATCAGATTGATGGATGAGCATCTTGTGGTTGCAAGGCAAGCTGTTAAAAAAAAAAGTTATTATTTGCCACTACTTATCACCGCAAATCAGGATCGTCATAACACTCAACCAAACACATAACTTTGGCTGTTGGGACTGATATAGGACTGCAGCCATCAACCTTGGCCCCTAATTTTTAAATGTTGTATTCATAAAAATAACCTTCATTGTTCTCTTCATAATGAGCAAAGGTTGTAAGTAAGCTTATAAACTAGAGTAATAGTATTAAGATAGCATATTATCAGTTGTGGGTATTAGGATTCCACTAACTGCTAATAAAAAATGTTTGAAAACAACAGGGGGGACTGGGAGAGAAGGAGGCTTCACTTTGCTATGGCTTCCACATCCCTTTCTCACTCTCTACAGGAATCTATCTCTTTTCATAGAAACAAGGCTGCACCTGTAATTGAGTTAGCCCAGGCTTTTAAATCCAGAATGTAGTTTAAACACACATGTATGCACACACATGGGAAAATGTGCTAGTATTTTTTTTTTTTTTAATTGCCCCTAACGTCTAGTCTTCTTTTCTGAACTGCAGGGGTTAAACGGGCTTTGGGGAACTAATCTAGACATTTAGCCACACTGTCCTTTTTACTTCTGGAAAAAAAATATATACATGGCCCAAATGCTGAGCAAGTGACTACAGAACACGTTAGGAAGAATATTGTTTGTTCAGTATAGACTACCAACCTATCATTGTCTAGAATCTCAAGTGAAGAAAAATATTCTAAAACTATGACAAGGTTTTAGGTGAGACCTATATCATGAACTAACAATGGCTGCATTTTGTCTGAGCACACCATTGCATATGTATTTCTAACCAAATTATGTAGTTCTCATGTAGCATATTAAAACATAATTATTATTTTGAGTAGTGCTGCTAACTGTTGGTTAATGATTTGACAGAAAGCATTTACCTTTAAACACATGCTTTTAAGAGGCCTGGTATACTCTCAATTGCAATTTTATTGCGTTCAAGGATTATCCTCTAGGGAAATATATATTAGATCATATGATGAGCATCAATTAAAAAAACACAAAATTCACCCAACAGAAAATTCAACTATTGATGACTATAGTAATTATTAATAGCTCACTATTCACTACTTAGGATGTGCTAAAAACATAAATGGACCTCATTTAATTCCAATATAACAGCTCTGTTATTATCACCATCTCACAGATATAAAATCTAAGACAGTGTGGGGTTTGGGTGGGGTGGAAAATGAGAAGTAACTTGCTAGAATAGGTCACATTTTAACATGTGGATACTTATTATTTCATTGTACCTATATTGACATTATGGCGTGGAAAAATGAAGAGAAGTCCTAATAAAAAGAAATCAGGAAGACCAAAAACCACGGACGAGAGAAAATAAGCATATTTTCTGGTAGATGCTACAGCAAAACCTGTAGTATATTAAACATTTGCTCTTTCTTAAGTCTACTTCCTAGATACTGTAGCATATAAACGTAGAATTTTATGACATTAAGTACAAATAGATGTATCATTAATAAGAATGGATCAGCCCTTCTGAAGAACGTGGCCAAAAGCTTAGTACTCAAATCTTTTAAAGATCCCAGCCTAATGCACTTTCTGGAGCAACGATCCTATTTTCTTTGCATCATCAAGTTCTGAGGATGTATTTTTCATTTGTCTTGTCGTCTGTTAGAAAAGGTGAAGATGTGTATACATTTTGGTTTTCAATTCTCCTATTATATCAGCTTCTCAGCGCTTCACTTTCCAAATGTTCAAAAGAGGTATGGATTGACATTTCTGCCAAAGGACAATTTTTTGCTCTGTAGTTTTTCTCAGAGTTAATGGAAAAAGTTCTGCCACTAATCTTTTCAATTCGCCTCTAGGGAATTACAAACTAGCAGCAAAAGCTGCAAAGGTTGTGCCAAAATGCAGTATTTTTAAATTATACAACTCAAAAAAGCCTACAATTTTCACAAAACATGATTTCCTTTTTTTTTAATTTAAAAAAAAGTGTCTTGGGAGGCCAATTTTTGATTCATATTGTGATACAACTTCTAAGGTTAAATAACCTGGGCCCTGACTCTTAACTACTAGATCCCTAAAAGAAACTGACCTGTATAGAGTTGAGTACCTACTATATGCCCAGAATTTTACCCACATTTCATTAACCCTTATTAACAACCCATGAGGTATTATATGTACATGTCCTATATCAGCAAAAAGAAGCTCAAGAGTTAAGTAGCTTAATGCTATACAGTTGGAAGGAATGGTCACAATTCAAATCCCATTCCATGTTACGGAAATAAAAGTACCAGTTCCTTAGGGTTTAGGTATGAGTTTGTTTTGCTGCAGCCTTCTTCTGCACTGTCCGCCCCCACCGCGCCCCCAACCAAAAAAAAAAAAAAAACACAATCACTTGAAAGAAACTTTCAGTAGAGGACTACAGACCAATCCTATGAGGCATGATGCAGCTATTTAGAAGAATGAGTTGGATTTAAAAGAAGGCGTTGAATTTATGTGTTGACCCAGGGGGATGTATCCATAATAAATGTAAGTTAAAATACATATGGTATAGTCTTACATTCTGTGAAAACAAAACAAAATCTATGTTTATTAACACATCTATTCATAGAGATAAATGTGAAAGGCTAAATATCAAACTACAACTTCACATGCTTTACTTTTAAAAGGTTGATCTGGAAAAGAAAAGAGGAGTAAAATTACATTTCCCTTGTTACAAGAAAAAAAAAATACTTCCTTGATAAATTAAAAGAGAAAAAAATCTAATACATTAGTTCCCCTTTATCCATGAGGGACACATTCTAAGATATCTAGTGGATGCCTGAAACCATGAATAGTACTTAACTGTAGATAAACTATGTTTTTTCCTACAAATACCTCTATGATAAAGCTTAATTTATAAATTAGGCACAGTAACAGACTAACAACAAGAATAATAAAATATAACAATACACTAGAATAAAAGTTACGTGAATGTAGTCTTTCAGTATCTTATTGTACTCTGCAAAAAGCAAAATTGCAGATAAGGGGGGCCACCTGTATTATTTATTAATTTCATATCCTTTTCACTACAGTAAGTCTCCAGGAAGGATATCAAAAGAGAAAAGTTATTCATAAAATTCAATGGGAAGGAGAGAGAATACTTTAAAAGGTTCATTTCATAATCAAGTGGACTAGCAATAGAAAATTTACCTAGTAAGTGAGCTAATTTTATCTATTTTGGGCACATTCAATCAGAATTATAGACATAAATTAAAAATTAGACATCCAGATAAAACACATCTGAATAAACCACAAACATTTGTCTCTCACACATTCTTTGCAATGACACAAAGAACCTGGTACCATGTGAATTCTTAGGACACCATTCAAAGATATCATAGCTAGGAGTAATGAAAGCTAATCGTATACCATTTCAGTTGGTATGAAAAGATGAGGCTCTTTTTTTGACTAATGCCCTAGGACTTTCTCAGGCAGCATCCTATGAATTCAATCTTTCCTCAACTCTCTCCTCCCCACCTTTTTAATCAGAACTAGTCTTTCCTATGTCCCATCCTTTCAAGCCCCTGAACTTTGCTATCAATCAACATGGCAAGCTAATATGTGGTTATTTTTGAGTGGACGTTAGTATATTAAGAGTGGTAGTCATTAATTTGGTGCAGTAAACTCTAATTATTATATAATAAATGTATACAACATCTATGCATGCAATATTATATTGTATTATTTGATAGAAGACTTCCAGAAACAATGACCAACTCAAAAGGCATAATCCTAGTGGTGGCAATTATGGGGACCAGGGATAGGTGAAAGAAAAAAATATTCCCAAGTAGTAGAACTCTTTTTTTTTTTTTTTTGAGATGGAGTCTCGCTCTGTCTCCCAGGCTGGAGTGCAGTGGCACGATCTCGGCTCACTGCAAGCTCCACCTCCTGGGTTCACGCCATTCTCCTGCCTCAGCCTCCCGAGTAGCTGGGACTACAGGTGCCCGCCACCACACCAGGCTAATTTTTTGTATTTCTAGTAGAGACAGGGTTTCACCATGTTAGCCAGGATGGTCTCGATCTCCTGACCTTGTGATCTGCCTGCCTCGGCCTCCCAAAGTGCTGGGATTACAGGTGTGAGCCACCACGCCTGGCCACCAAGTAGGTAGAACACTTGGTTGAATCTTTATTAACTGTGCCTTTTAAAATATGGCATTTCAAGTCCTTCAAGTCTGACTCCAGTCTTCCTTTGTGGTCTCATATTCCATTAGACCTCTCCCACACTGTTTCAACCATTTCCACTATTCAATGCCCTCTTCATAGCAAGGCCATTCTCCCTCTTCTTACCTTAAGAAAATCTCAAGATGAGAAGACCCAGCTTATGCCAGTTACCTCTTCATGCAATCCAGATTCCCCTGGGATTCCCCTCCTAGTTCTACTGTATTTTATGGTTTGTACTTTCATGTTAGCATTTAACATGTTTTGGTCACTTTTTATATTCCCAATTTATAACAACCATATGGAATGTATAAGAGACTCAAAATTTTTCATGAACAAATCTTTTAGTAATAATTCCTGCACCAAGTTTTGATACTTCTGCAGTAGAGCTAATGATCCCAATGAGTATAAGCCCTCTGAGGGCAGGGACTCAAACTGATATGTTTGTATTTTCAGGGCCCGTAGAACATGGAACATCAAAGAGACCCTTGGTGAATGGATGTGTTAATACTGAGGCTGGTAAGTTCTTCAAAGCAAAATTGTTGTGTTAATACTTTTAAAAAATAAATATATGCCATTGAGCTCACTAGGGGAAGAAACCAAACAAATAAGGACAGGGTGTCAGAATTCACTAACAGAAAAGAACTCGCAAGACAGAAGGAGTCAAAATAGGTCTTCTGGCAATATCCAACAACTCAAGTTCAAAGACTTCAAAAACACTCCCAAACCAACACCCAACTAACCAAACCAAAACCACAAATGATTTAAGTCATGACAAAGCATTTGGTTCCCACTTCTTGTCAATTAACCAGGATGTCTTAAAGACGAATTCTATACCAGCAATACTAATTTTCTTCATTACGCTAGCGTCTTTTGTATTGGAGAAACACTATCAGGAAAAGACAAGAACTGGTTGATTATGAGCAGTATCGAATGAGCTGTAATGGAGGTGTTAACGAATGTAAATCAGCGAAGCCTGATGCAGAAAGCAGCAGCATCTGGGCATGCAGCTTGCAAAGTAATGAGACTGTGATAATGCACTGGCACCCAGCTTTGATCACTTCATCTTGTTCAAGGGCTCTGCTTGGGAAACAAAGGTATGAGGCACTGACCTCCTGCCCACAGCTTGCACAAGCACAAACCATGGTAACAGATCAAGGATTGATACCCTTCTCTCTTCTCCTCCTTGCCAACACACCTCTTTTTCAGAACTGATGGCTTCATAGTTGGGGGCCCAGCATAAAGCAGGCCAAGCAAGCTTCTACCATATGAAGCGTCTGTCTGAACATGTCTATATAATTGGCAATTCATTTTTCATCCTGAAAGCAGGAACAGGTGTATGCTACCTTCGACATTCTAATGATAAACCATGCTGAATGCATCTCTCACACAGTCAGCTTTGTTGAGATCTATGCCAGTGGCCAGCCGGTGGACTTCAGAGTCTGCATAGATGGCTCTGCCTCACAAATGAATAGGCACTTGTGTAATCTCAGATGCTCAAGAGAACAAGAGGAGGAGCAAATGGCAGTGCATAAAAAATTAAAAATCTCACCACACAGCAGCAGCCCTTGGTTTTTCTTGTGTAAATAATGTAATTGGCAAATAGCTTACTTCTTTGTAATTGCAATATCCCTACAATGCATGTTTAACATACTAAAAAAGGAGGTTTTAGTCCTTGAAAAGGAGTATAAAGCCAGATGTATCACTGCACAGTGTTTCTTGCCAGCTTCATCCAGAAACACTAGCTGGGGTGACTTGTGAAACAGAGCCAAGAGCAAGAACTCTCCTTAATGAGCACATTTATCAATTTTCCAGGGACTCGGTTGATTACCAGCATTTAGACATACACACTCACAAAAGGAACACAGCAATTTAACTATTGGCCACTGAAAGCACATGAAATAACTTAAGGCAGGCATGTGAGCAAGTTGGGGATGCCTGCCGATACTTTAACATATGAACATGTGTGCTTTCATTTCAACATGTAAGGAAGGGCCAAGATGCAAGCTTTTACAAGTTTTCAAGCATTCTGCCAGGACTCAATAAATAGTATGAACAAATTACTGCATATGATTATTATATTGAAAAGTACCAGTGCTACTGTACAAATGTTTCATTCACAAATACTGCCTTTGAAATCCCTTTATCACAAGTAATTTTCAAACCTTATCCAAGCCTACCTACAAGGTCCTAGGTTGAAGAGGAAGAGAGTACAACAGGCAAATGTAACTTAATGGGGGAAAAAAGACTGATTCTTTAAGAAAATAAATAAATGAAATACAAGCAAAATTTATCCCTCTCTATTTCTATAGTAATAAAATATTCTGAATGAACAGCCCTGACTTTGAGATAAGGGATTAAATTCTAATAAAAAAACTATGATTATGGATAGGATTAGGAATCATATATTTAAGACTGTGATTAAATTGAAGAAGCATTTTATCTAGGACATATTAGAGTTAGAAACTGGGAATTCCCAATATTTGGGGTATGTTTTTTCTTAATTTAGGGTATTTTAGGCATAATTAACATACAGGTTGAGTATCCTTTATTTGAAATGCTTGGGAATGGGAGTGTTTTTGAATTTGGGTTCTGGAATTTGGAATATTTGCATATGCATAAAGACATATCTTGGGGATGGGACCCCGACCAAAACATGGAATCCATTTACATTTCATATATACTGTATATAGCCTGAAGGTCATTTTCTTCCTGAGGCACAGTGAACAGACTACATGTTGTGGACCTGCCTTTGACTGTGACCTGTCACACGAGGTCAGGTGTGGAATTTTCAACTTGTGGCATCGTGTTGGCATGCAAAAAATTTCCAATCTTGGAGGATTTGGGGTTTTCAGATTAGGGCTGCTCAGCCTGTATTATCACAATGTACCAATCTTAAGTGTTCATGTTGTATTAGAAGTTACATACCTGTATATACTTGTAAAACTATCACTCAGAATACAACAGAATATTCCCAAAATCTCAGAAATGCTGCTTGTGTCTCTTTCCAATCAAATCTCCTCTATTCCCACCATAGGCAAATGTTGCCTATTTTTGAACTTCGTTTAAATGAATCACATAGGAAGTACTGTTTTGCGTCTGGCTTCTTCGTGTGTACCATGATGTTTGAGATCCATCCGTGCTGTTACATGTATCAGTAGTTTGCTCTTCTCTACTGCTGAATAGTGTTCTACTGTATGAATATAAAGTAGAACACTGTGCTTTTTATCCCTATATTCCAATCAGCTTTGCCATCTGTCCTGCCCCTTTCTGCAGGATACCACTGAGTTGAGTGGAATACTATCTGTTTTGTTTCTCCATTCCCTCAATGATGACCATTCGGATTGTTGCTAGTTTTTGATACTATGAATAAACCTGCTATGAACATAGGTGTACAAGTCTTTTTGTAGATGTATATTTTCATCTCTCTTGGGTAAATACCTAGGACCAGACTTGTTACATCATACAGCAAGTGTATGCTTTACATTTATAAGGAACTGCCAGCATTTTTTTTCAAAGGACTTTTGCCATTGTATACCCTTACCAGCAAAGTGAGTTCTGGTTTCTCCACAATCTTTCCAGACAATTAGTATTGTCAGTCCTCCTGATTTTCGCCATTCCTATGTTTTAAATGTACAGTTCCCTGGTATCTAATGATGTAGAAACTCCTTTCATGTGCTATTTGGCCATTCTTACATCTTCCTTTGAAGTGTCCAAGCTTTTTGCCCATTAAAAAAATTTTCCTAATGGTGTCTTAAGATGGGCAGAATTTTAAAATTTCATAAGGTCCAATCTATCAATTTTTGTATTTTGTTTGCTTATCTCTTCAGAAAAATCAGAAGAGCCAGAAATAAGAATACTTGGTAAGACGGAAACCATGAGGGGTGACTTGGTAATGATACATTCAAATGAGCAACAAGAATACAAGTTTAAATACAACTTATCCTGAAAGTTCTGGTTTCAATTTTAATATGTGGTTTTACCCCAGGCAGAGTGAATGGACAGCCAAATACATTCATAAGTTAATTATCTGACTGAAACCAGGGAAGGGCTGATAGCATCTGGGACAGGCTTACCAAACTCTGGAGTGATAAGACATAATTAATTTGATGTTATACTATGGCTGAACCTATACAATGTTCCAGAAACTATCCTGAGCTACCATTTTTATGTGTAGATAACGTCTTTGATACAATCTTTAACTGTGCACAAGTCCTAAGATTGTTAACTCTGCATATCTGACACAAGGACAGAATTTAAATTCTACCTTCTAGAAGTCTTTCTGGACATCTTATAACAGGGCAGGTCAGTCAGACAATTAACTCTAATTGGCCTTCCTACAAGCTTCACTGCTTTCTACCTGTAGCTTAGTTGCACTCAAAACACAAAATATGTTTTCTTATCTTTGAAAGCATGATTTTTAACTGGAGCCCTTAACAAGTAAATGAATTCTAGCTGGAATTGGCAAGAGGACAAACCTAGTAGTCTCAGTTAGAAATGTCTTTTCCAACTGTGAGCTGTGTAGTTAATGACTCAAGAAAGCAAGGATCAATAAACAAATTCCAAAATATCATGTACCCTAGAACTCAGAATGCTCTCATTTAAAATATTATGACACAAGGAAGGAAATAAGCTATCATTTTGACAGACTCTTCATTTATCTAACTAACAGTGTGCAATTAATATTTCATATAACCATGTAGGGTATACTAGATTCTTAATGGATCATACTGATTAAGAAGAAAGTTCAATACTAATGTTCCTCCTGGGGAAGACAGAACGATTTGTTAGCTCACACAGAACAAATCATGACTCCAGGAGTGTATGGCCACAAACCTAAGAGCTGCCACAAGAATGGTTTGATCACTTACATGTTTACACATAAACCACTTATATGAAAGGAAAGAACAGCTCAGTGCAACGCCAACAAACCCCAACTGCCATGGCAAGAACAGAGAAGAATGCTCCAGGTCATGGACTTACGAAGGACGCGGCCAATCTGGCTGCACCATCAGCAGCTTATTTCACCAGTTGAGATTCCTTTACACCCTATGCTGAAGTGATGAAAAAAGTTTCCAAAGTCACCCTTTCGGTCTTGTGACCATGTTCATGAGATAGCTGCAGTTTGCACTGTCTTTTTAGAGAAACTAACAACACTCTACAACACTCTCTGTTCTTGGTGTACACTCCTGCTCCTGCCCTTTTTATCCCTATATTCCCAATCAGCTTTGCCATCTGCCCTGCCCTTTTCTGCAGGACACCACTGAGCTGAGTGGAATACTGTGGCGACCAGTCATGAAGTAGAGAGAGAATGCAGATGGAAATCTCTCTTGTTAATGTTTCTTGACATTTACTTCTATTATCTTAGAAAATAGTATTTAGACCAAGTATAGAGATCTAACCCAAGGAACTAAAAAGAAATTAAATAACCAGGTAGATCTGATTTGAAGGGCTCCAATTTTAGAACGGGGGAAAAAAAGCATTAATCACCAAAGTTTTCATTGTATATATAACCAATTCTAAATGGGTATCGTAAGAAATACTGTCAAATATTGGCATGCTCCAAAGCCGGTCTCACTTTCTTTGGAACTAATTTGTTGCTTGGTGGGAGGTGGACAGACAAACAAACCAGGCAGATTGACAGCTTGGGAGCTGGCACTACCTTACATATCCCTGATGAGATACGGAAGGAGCTGCATCATCTACAACTTTCCTAAAATGGGAGCCAGTATCTTAGAGTTGAATAAAACAACTTATGACTATTTTTTAGATAAGGATCAAAGACAATTTTCTCAGTTAACTTTTAAACTTTCCCAGCTTATATGCCCTACAGAAGGTGACAGTTACAATTTACATTTTACAGATGGAAGACACAAGTCAAAGACATAATAAATAACCTGCCTGAGGAATTCTGTGTTCTAAATAACCAAGTCCATGTGACAGCCAAATGTGTATTTGCCATTAGCTTCATATACAAAGTATATTCACAATACATTAACATCTTTCTTCAATTTCAGAAATGAAATCCTCCTCCAGCAGCACATTTGCAAATCCAGAGGGGACATGATATACTATGGAAGTTGACGCAGGTGAGCTGATGTTTTAAAAACAAAAACCAACAAATAACTCGAAACTTCTAAAGACATCATTGTAGCCAAGAGGCTAGTGCACAAAGGGTACAGGTATATCTACTTTATCTAGAATTTTTCCTCTTCAATTACTAAGTCTCTTACTGAATAATCAAGATGTTACTTGGCTCCAAGGACCGTGGGGAATAAAATGTCACCAGTGCAGCTGCTATATTTCTTGCTCACAGCCCTTCAAATTAAAAAAGGGGGAAAAAAGGCCCAATACAAATGCAGAATTTAATTAGTTAGTAAAAGCCCAAATCCTTGCCTGAAGCCCTGTTCTTCCTGTAATATCGCATTCTTTACTTCTTGTGTAAACTTTTCATTACGAAGGAGACATCTTTATAATACAATAACTCTAGTTATAATGTAACTGCTGGTAACATAACTCCTGCATTAGAGAAGGCAGCATGTTCAAGTAATGTTGTTTTAATACAATTTGTGTTCAGCAGAAACCAAGTCAACTTGATCATTTAGAATTTGATCAGTGTGAATTAGTGTCTTACTGAGATACACTATTTGATCATTTCAAAACCGATCAATGAGAATCAGAGATAAAACATTTATCATGTACATTTGGTATATTAGATCCATTCACACAGCACTAAAGTAGGTTATAAGTAGACATCAATACGTGTTAGAGAAGTTGTTCAGGGTACCTGTCAGCTGTAGATACAAATACACGTAAAACAGCATATAATTTTAATACTTTTGATAAGGCACGTTACTCAATAAGAGAGCTGGAGTCACCGACAAATTGCAAGAACTCAACTTCAGAGAAACTAGAAAGAGAAGCACGGAACTGAATAGCTCAAACTTTTGAAAAAAGTTTTAATTAAAAGTTTGAGAAGAAAGAAAAGTAACATAAATTTACCTGACTAAACTTCTAGAAGAATTTTAAGACTATTAATCAGAGTAAACTTTGTACTTTCAGTACAATTAGTTCTATTAATCTAATATTTCCAAAATGAGGTTGCATTGACATTCAGGCTCATTGGCTTATGCATCTAGCAGAATTATAAATTTGCCAGTCAACACCGTATTTAATTATTTTACAGCCAATTAAGCAGGATCTTTAAACACCGTTGCTTAAAACTGTCCATGATACACATGTGTAATTATACAGAACATAAGAAACACCTGCTGATATTATTGGCGTGTCTTCCTCGGCTTCACAAATTCATCCGTAATATAGCTATTAAAATATTACACCCAAAAAAGAAACTAAACAATATTGCCAGTGGAAGTGCAACCCCTAAAAAAGAAAAAAAAAATCAAGGACATTTTAAAGTTAAAGGGTTTTACATTGAAGAAAACCTTTAAAGACAGGGTAATATTTGTAAAATCCATTTTATCTGTATGAGTTTTGCATAGTATTCCTCAGATACTCTAAAATCAGCTAAACTACTTTTACAGGGTAACTAATATTTTAATACTTTATAAGGATAACCTAATCTTCTTCTATGAGCCTAAATTTATGTCAGGTTTCAACAACTTCATTCAAGGATAAAAGCGAAAACCCCTCTAAAATCTGGCACACAAAGGAGTATTACTGGTATTCACATCCGAGTTCATAGACTTGTACTTCTTTGGAAGTGCTTCTTCTTTCACAGAAGCTGAAGCCATGTTAAAAAGTTGTACCTCTAATGAAATCATTCCAAAAATATTTTCAATAGATCTATGTCACTTTCCATGCATATTTTTTCTTTCTTTTATGGAAAATAGAAACTCGCCACTTCATTATGTAAAGGACAGAATGAGAATGAAATATCGACTGTCTGTAAAATGCTTTTCATTTGTTTACTATCGCATTGTCTTTACAATGCCTATATTGCCTTTAAAATATTTAACATGTCTTTGGTATTTGCTTTTCTATTCTAAAAACAATTCACATGCATAAACACTCTGGTAACATCTTCTTTCTATAGGTGTGGCATATCAGCTCCAATGTAGCCACAGAGATCTGATTCTGACATTGACCAAGAAACAGGAGGCCGGCAGCACTCCAGGTACATTGCTGTGAGGCTTCTCTTACATGCTACTCTATCATGAGTGCTTTATGTGTTGGTCATCCTGGCTAGAGTATGAGCTCCATAAGGATAAGAACTCCTTCTAATGTGCTAGAGGTTTAGCAGCATCTAGAATTTGTTTAAAAACAAATACCGAGATTTCTCCGATGGCACATAGTTTCATAACTTTTGGTATCATAATCAAATGCAATATTTATTACTTTGTGCTAGGTCTGTGTTAAGAACTACACATGTAACATTATTAAAATAATACTTTGTTTAATTAATTACCTATGAGGTACAGCATAAGGATTAATATAAAATATAATTTGCATTAGGATGAGCTGTAACATTACTAGCACCATATAATAGAAACTAGCACCCTAAGTTGTTATAAAATGCGACATGAAGTGTTGACAATTACTGTTTTAGTTGGACTGAGAAAAGAGAAGGTATTCCTTTTGAATTAAGGTTACATGTAAGAAGAATGCTGGATTTGTTCAGTGATTTAGGTTTTAGAGCTAAAATTTTACATCTATTGTGGGAAAATAAACAGTCCAAATTATCTTCAAATCCTTAGTTCCCACTGAAATCATGGTAAGTAATATTTTTAATAACTTGATATGCATTGGGAATGTAATCACCCCAAAAGAGGAGAACTAACTTTGATTTTTTAAAAAGATCATCATTTAAAAAGTCTGTCTTCCTTTTGTTTTTCTCTGATGAACTCTGAGTTCCACACTAGTAATAAGATCCTGGCCTGTTTTCTTAGTTGTATATTCAGGCTTGGCTTGTCACACAGGGGCTCTATGAATGAATGATGTGTGGATAAAGTAGGAGACAACAGTCCATTAATTCTCAAAGTATTTTACTGCCAAAACTATAAATTGAGGGGCTGAAGTATGAGTTAATATTTTAAGCATCCCTAAAATAATTCGATTAGCTATCCCGGTAGGTTGCATCAATGTGCTGGTGTTAGTTATGGGCAGCTTCAAATGTTCTTAGCTTTCTTTCTCTTTACAGTGATTTGTATGACCCCTGATCAGGTATATAATACTGCCCTTGACACTGCACTTTAAAAAGCTTCTATCTCCTGTAACCAAGATGCACAAAAATGAATCCTACTTTCATCAGATACAATTAACTAAATTATCCTCAAAGTCCTTCAGAACTTGTTGCCTAAGAGAAACTGTTGAGTTCAGGTTCAGGTTCAAGATAGAGCTCCTCAAGGTGATGCTTACAAGTGCTAAGCTGGTCATACAGATAGGAGCCAGTGAAAATAATCTGACCAGGTGAAAAACCCCTGTCATGGAATGCAAATATTATATATTGTCTTACAAAAGTCCTGATTATCTGAGATGGCCAAATTTCTAAAAAGAAACACCAGTCTACTAAGTAATCTCTGTGCCTTCAAAGATGGTAAGCATCTCCTATACCCAATACACTATCACTTCCTAGGTGTGAAGCTAATGAACTCACTGCAAATCAAAATACAACATTCTAGGAAGCTCAGTCTAGCAGGAAGTAGCTGGGAGAAAAAACGATATAATGAAAGCCACTCTCTAAAAAACTAGCTATTCGAATTTCTTCACAGTGTGTTAAAACCTAGGTTTTGGGTGCACTGGAGTTAGTCAAAATGCAAAAATCCAAGGGCACAGTCCCCAAGATTGCTCTCACTTCTGACACATCAATAGCAAGTTTGCGGGGCGGGGGAGGGGGTGGTCCAAACCACCCAAAATTCAATGGTTCAATAATTCACTGAAAGAACTCAGAACTCACTGTAAGCTGTTAAACTCAGTTATGGTTTACTATAGGGCAATGATACAGAAAATCAGCCAAAGGAAGAGATGCATAGGACTGAGCCTGGGGGTTTCCAAATGCAAAGCTTCCAATGTCCTTAGGACCTGCTGCCCTCCTGGTATTAATGTGCGACAGTGCCCATGGAGTCCTGTCAACCAGGAAAGCTCACCTGAGTGCACTGTTCAGAGTTTTATTGGAGCCTCATTAAACTGCTTGACTGATGGTCCACATGATAAACTCACCTCCCCAGAGGCTGAGCTGATACCACATGGTCCAAGGGGACCAGCAAGAATAGCAATTTCTTTTTTTTTCTCTCATTTATTTATTTATTTATTTAGAGACAGGGTCTCGCTCTGTTGCCCAGGCTGGAAGGCAGTGGTGCTATCTCGGCTCACTGCAACCTTTGCCTCCTAGGCTCAGGTGATCCTCCCACCTGAGCCTCTCTCCTGAGTAGCTGGGACTACAGGCATGCGCCACCATGCCTGGTTAATTTTTGTATTTTTTTTTGTAAAGACAAGGATTCACCATGTTGGACAAGCTGGTCTCAAAATCCTGGGCTCAAGCAATCTGCCCGCCTTGGCCTCCCTAAGTGCTGGGATTACAGGCATGAGCCACCATGCCTGGCTGAGAATAACAATTTCTATCACTTAGGAAATTCCAAGGATTTAGAATTTCTCAGGAGCTTGGTCCAAAATCCAGACCTCTCTTTGGCCAAGGCCAATTCCTTACTACACAGTTTGGCCATATTATTAATTATTCTTGAATAATATTTAATAGGTAAGACAGAATGATGCTGTTGAGGTTCTGTTTAAAACAAAGCCTAACTTACAGGGCCCTGCTGACTTGCAGGGGGTCAGCCATCATGATGTCAACGTTGTGCTTCCCGTGGCCTCTTGCACTCCAAGCCTAGTTCAGGCTGAATGACATGGCAGCTGGGCAGAGATTCAGGACATTTTTCCATCTAAAATCCAGACCTATCTTTCTCTATGAAATCCACTCTCCACTGATTTTCCGACCTGCTAACCTCATAATTCTGGTTCTTTTGTCCCTTTTATCTAAATGTTAGGGGATGAATTGTGTGCCCTGAAAATCCTAAGCCCACTGCTCAGTACCTCAGAATGTGACTATTTGGGGTGAGGGGTCTTTGAGGAGGTAATTAAATTGTAGTGAGGTCACAAGGGAGGGTTTTAGTCTAATATGACTGGTATTCTTGAAAGAAAAGCAGATTAACATGTAGACACAAGAGGAAAGACTGTCAAGACACAGGGAGCAGATGGCCATCTATAAGCTAAGGAGAGAGGCCTAGAAGCAACCAGCCCTGGCGTCACCTTGACCTCAGACTTCTAGACTCCAGAACTGTGAGAAAATACCTGTTATTTAAGCCACCCGGTCTGTGGTACTTTGCAGTTCTGGCAAACTAATACACCAACCAATCACTAATTCATGTGTCTAATTTTTTTTTTTTTTTTTTGAGACAGTCTTGCTCTGTTGCCCAGGCTAAAGTGCAATGGCATGATCTCAGCTCACTGCAACCTTTGCCTCCCGGATTCAAGCGATTCTCCTGCCTTAGCCTTAGCTACCTCAGTAGCTGGGATTACAGGCATGCACCACCCATGCCCAGCTAATTTTTGTATTTTTAGTAGAGATGGAGTTTTGCCACGTTGCCCAGGCTGATCTTGAACTCCTGGCCTCAAGTGATCTGCCTGCCTCGGTCTCCCAAAGTGCTGGGATTACAGGCATCAGCCATCACGCCTGGCGCCATGTCTAAACTTTCAACAACTTTTTTTTTCTCTTGCACTTGTAGAGACTTCCCATCTGATTTTTTTTTTCTTTTTCTAAGACATAGTCTCGCTCTATGACTGGAGTGCAATGGCACAATCATAGCTCACTGCAGTCCTGGGTTCAAGCAGTCCACCACTTCAGCCTCTCCAATAGCTGGGACCACAAGTATATGCCCCTACAACTGGCTAATTTTTAAGTTTTTCTTTTGTAGATACAGGGTCTCACTATGTTGACCAGGCTGGTTTTGAACTTCAGGCCTCAAGCGATCCTCCTGCCTCAGCCTCCCAAGATGCTGGGATTACAGGTGTGAACCACCGCGCCTGACCTTATCTCATTCTTCGAGTTCTTATCTTTCATGTCTCCAACTAAACCTCACAGCCACTGTCAGGTTACTTTTCCTTCAGGAGCCCAGAAATCAGAGCACTCCTCTGGTCAAACATCTTCCCATGACTCATTGCTCAGTGAAGACCAAACTTCACAGCCCAGCACCTAATGACCCACTGACCTTTCCAGTTTTATCTTGCACTAGTCTTTCTGACTCAAGCCACTGCTTTGTCATCCACCAACTACAGAGCACAGTTTTTCTTCTGAATATCTTTCCCATCCACCTACTCAATACTCTTCTTAAAGGCTGAACTAAAAAATCACCTTCTTTATGAAAACTTCACAGATCACTCTAGTCAAAATTGATCTCTAATGTATTCTAAATTTAGTTGTTTTTATAGCTATTGTCTTAGAATAAAGAAATACTCAGGGAGCCAACTCGAAGGTTCTCATGGGATAGAGACAAAAAAAGATTTACCACCTAAAAAAAAGTCACTATATCATTAGGGAGAAAAATAAACACCTAACTTAAAATAATATATGTAGAGTAACTTAAAAAATCTATAACCAGCTCTATTAATATGTCTAAATTCTTAAGATCTCACATTAATCTCTAATAGTGAGACTTGTGGCCCATCCTTGGAAGGTCTCTCTCTGCTGCCTCTAAAGAGATAATTCACTACGGAAGGCTGAAGGGCTTTGGCTCTTTAAATAAACCTCAAACTACCTTTAATTTTTAAAAAATTTTATTTTAATCCACATTACAATAACACTAATATCCATTACCACACAAATTGTACTGTAGCAGAAAGTAGTAATTCCACCTTAGGGTTTAATCATTTTATCAAATGCTTGTAAACATGTGCAAGGAAGGAGGTCAGAGCCCGATGCAATCTTTCAACTAAAGCTGTCACAACAACTTTTTTTGCTTCACTAATTTGCGCATGTGCTACTAGTAGAGGTTACACATTAGGACTATTTATATACTCAGAAAAATTCTGAATGATGTCTTCTTACCTAATGTGAGAACTGGCAGCAAAGGGAAAGTACAAGGCTATGGGTCACGGACACTTTGATCCATCAATTACAAAACATTCATTTAAACACTCCAAGGATTAAGAGAGGTAGCAATTTAACATCACCTTCATAATCAAGGGCCAGGTAAAGTCTATGATTTAAAGGCTTTCAAGGTACATGTGAAGAAATGAAAACAGCCTAACCATAAGAAAGGCAGATACCCAAATTTGCACATGCCCATCATTTTATTATACAAAAGTGAATGGTTTCTATGTTTCCCTTAATAGAGTAGCAATTTAGCATGACCTTCATAATCAAGGGTATTCTATTTTATATATTATTACGAATGATAATTCTATTACCATTGCTTTCAATTTCCCCCAGTTCATAAAATACATTGATTTGTAACAAGCTTTCATCAAATGCCTTTTTCTTGGCATCTGAATTCCAGTATAGCAGATAACATGGCCCCATCTCAACCACCCCAAAACTCTTCCAAGTATTCTAGAGTGCGATATAACAAACTATGTTCTGTGCAAAAAGCACTGAAAGTGTGCTTTCATCTTGTTAAGAATAGTAAATCATTATAATACTATTAAAAACTTACTTGAACTTTGCTTCCACCTCTTCAGCAGCTTTCTGATATTGTTCAGTGGTGACTCTGTAGAACTCTGAGCTCTGTGGACAAAGATTGATAGCAAAGGTTTCACTATCCAAGATGACAAAACGTGTGGAAGATTTACAACTTCAAAGAACACATAAAACCTTGTTTCAGCCACTCAAGCAGTAGAAGGCTTTCTTGTATAGGTGGCATGGATACTTACAAAACACATGTAAAGCTACTCGTTTAAATAACAGTAGAGTTGTTGGTATGCGGATTGTAATTACAGAGTAAACGTTCACAGTTACAATTCCTTATCATTTGATCCTTTGGAGAAAATTCCTAACATTCTGGAAAGATTCTTTAGATTGCCATTATTTGGAATCTACTCTTGTAAGATCAAAGGATGCCTGAGATCAAAAACTGAAATTCACACATATTCGTATTTGTCTATTATTCCATTGGTGTTCCTACTTGGATATTAAAGATCATTTCTTTCTACACAATATTTTTGTCATCAAGATGGTATGGCTCATGCCTGTAATCCCAGGACTTTGGGAGGCCGAGGTGGGCGGATCACCTGAGGTCAGGAGTTCAAGACCAGCCTGACCAACATGGAGAAACCACGTCTCTACTTAAAAAAAAAAAAAAAAATTAGCTGGGCGTGGTGGTGCATGCCTGTAATCCCAGCTAATCAGGAGGCTGAGGCAGGAGAATCACTTGAACCCAGGAGGTAGAGGTTGCGGTGAGCGGAGATGGAGCCATTGCACTCCAGTCTGGGCAACAAGAGCAAAACTCCATCTCAAAAAAAAAAAAAAAAAAAAAAAGTTTTCTTTATGGAGCTTAAGTTGTTCTATCATTTCCACATGACCACAAGAACAGCAACATTTGTAACTAATCAGTAGGAACAAGGGGGCAGATTTAGATAATTTTAATAACAAAAAATGTTTCCACTATGAACATGAATGGACACATAAACAACATAAACCAAGATGCAGTGGCAAAGTAATGCCTTTCCTGGGGCAGCAAAATTTATCCATTCTGACTAGCTACACTGAAACTGGTCTTATTGCAGGAGATGGCCTAAATGACCCCATGAGCCCTGAGACTCAATGAAATATCCTGCAAAATGCACTGCATTAAGAAAAACAACAACAACAAAACACCACCACAATATGGTAGTCTATTGTGTACCTTTCATTCTCTAATCACTCAGGTTTCAAATGCATGGCCTGGGATCATTTATTTTTTAATAAATCATTGTTGGTTGGTGAAAAAATGAAAGTGAAATCCTCTTCACACCAGTGACCCCTTTGCATTTAACAATCTAGGTTGTCCAATGACAGTCACATCCAGGATTCTTGGATGTAGATAAAATCAATAGGTATGTGATTAGACAGCAGACTCAGGGTGGCTAGAGCCATGGACAGGTCACCATTTGAGATGATAAATGGCTTTCTATCAACCTATAGTCCCCTACGATGCTAACATTTACTATAATCTTATTTGGGCTACGGTTTATCTTTCTTGCACCTGATCAATAAAGATGAACAGAACAGTTGTAAGGATCGATTGTAATTTTTTATCATTTTCAAGCACAAAGGTGCATTTCTGACATGAAGACAATGTTCTACGTATACTGCTGCTGCATTTTATAAAATTGCAATTTGAGTGATCAACTGCACTTGTCTATATGCCGAGAGGTTTTAATTCCTCTGTAGATCTCAAGCTATCAAAAAACCATTTGTCATCTCAGATACTTAAGGTTATGTCACACCTTCCTATCTGTTTCACTTATAAGATTTTCTTCCCTTTAAAATACACACCAGTCACAACATGCTCTTTTGCAATGTTTGGTGTAATCTTTCCTTTGAACCCTTCTGACAAAGAATGTAGCAAAAAGTTACTAATCACTAACAATACTTACTCTCACTAAAGATGAGAAACTCCCAAATTACTCTAATGAACTGTTGAGTGGGTATTATGTTACTGAACTATCTATTAAAATGCTGGCTAAGCAATAACACCTTAATTAATACTTTTGCTTAGTTTAAGCACTGGAACTGTAATATCTGGACAGAGACAGGACTAAGTTGAAAGATCTGGTTTCTGGTTCTGTTCTGTGACCTCGAGCAGGTCTTTAATCTCCCCCAGCTTCCCTTCCAGTGTTCCTAACCCGTCGAGTATGGATGATAATATTATCCCTGCTTATTTTTGCCAAAGCTGTTGAAGAAATCAAATAAGATAGGCAAGAGGGCTGTGAAATCTGTTAAATGTTTTCAGAGTTACATCAACATCTCAACAAAATAATTTTGGAGGAAAATAATTAGGATAATCCCATTCTAGGTATAGATTCTAAATGGTAAGAAGCAAATATTACTCGTTTTATTAAGAATGTGTACAAAAGCAAGAGTTTGCCATAATACAAATTAGTCAGTTCCTCTCTGCTTTGCCATGCCAAATGCAGTAAAATTATTAACAATTTTGTCAACTTTCCTATAGGATGTTAAAACACACACACACACACACACAATCACACACACACAAAACCCAGTACCTGTGTTGCTTGAAAACTTAGCACATAATTCTCAAATTAAAGCTTTAGGCTTTATGTATGCTCCATACATCCACCTTAGCAACCAGTTTCCCATATTGCATAAATCTTTCCAATAAAGAAAAGTCCCCAGGGGGTAACATCATGTAACAACCAAGGGAATAAATGCAAGTATTCTCAAGATCTATGTGTAGACAGTGTTTAATTCATTATTTAAATATTCACTTATTCGTGAAAGAAAACTAAATTCTTACTGTCCTAATATCATCCATCTTTGGGAATCAGACGCTCAAGAAGCTTTCCATCTGACATGGCAGGAAACAACAATTATTGTCATGGAAAGTCACAAATGCTGAGTTAAAAGTCATAGATAAGTGTTACTTGAGTTCAGAAAGAGTAGAGATCTCCTTTGGCCTCAGAAGACACTTTTACAAATGAACAGAACTCATTCAAAAAAACAAAACAAAAAAAACCCAACCCAACAAAAAACACTCATTCTGTTTTCCAGTGACAGAATGGATAAATACTGGGTATTCATACAGTGAAAATCTACAAAGTAAAGGAGTGAATTAGACAAACATGCAGAGCAAAAAAGTGGTAGATCTGATCGGTAGGATGCACCTTACGCCAAGACTGGAAAAGTGAAAAATAATGAACAAGAATAGTAAACACCAAGGTCCACTGATGATCTCCGAGTGGTAGCAGTCATGTGGTGTGGTGGAAGTACACAAAAGGAGCAGGATGCCACAAAGTATGGGAACACGGGCTTTGCTGGGTTGCTATATTTTTAAAAACGAGGTGTGGGCATGCAGCTAGTCGTTACATTGGCTTAAAATATTTTATAGGGCGGGCACGGTGGCTCATGCCTGTAATCCCAGCTATTCAGGAGGCTGAGGCAGGAGAATCACTTGAACCCAGGAGGTGGAGGTTGCAGTGAGCCGAGATCATGCCATTGCATTCCAGCCTGGGCAACAGAGCAAGACTCGTCTCAAGAAAAAAAAAAAAATTAAATATTTTATAATACAGACAAAAATTGTATTACTCCCACCTCCCTCCAAAGGGGTTAACAATACAAGATTTTGTTTGGCTAGAATATAAGTGTATTGGGCAGGGCGGGCAAATCCTGAAGAGGTTGGCTAAGTGGGGATTTTATATATTCTTGAATACTAACTGTTGCAGTGTATACACAATGCTAAGCAAATATACTCTCTTCATTTTCATTGTGAAAAAATTTTAAAGTTACAGAAAATAGGCAAAAGATTCCCATCTATCCTTCACCTAGGTTCCCCTTATGTCCACATCTTAGATAATTATAATACAATTATCAAAGGTAATGATTTAACAATGTTACAATAGTAGTAACTGAACTACAGACTTAATTCAGCTATTTCCAGTTTTCCCACTAATGTTCCTTTTCTGTTTCAGGACTTAATCTTGGATCCTATGTAATTGCCATGGCTCCTTAGTCCCCTCTCATCTGTAACAGTTCCTCAGTTTTCCTTCTCTGTTATGACCTTGACGCTTCTGAAGAATACTGATCAGATATTTTGTAGAGTGACTCGTGATTTGGGCTCACCTAGGCGTTTTCTCATGGTTAAGAGTTTACGCACTACTGGGAAGAATTCTACAGAAGCAATATGCCCTTCTCCTGCCTGATTTCAGGGGCTACCTTATGGCAACAGATCTTTTTATTGATGTTGACCTTGATTACCTGATTAGTGTCTGTGGGGATTCTCCAAAACAAAGCTACCATTTTTCCTTTCTGTAATTGAGATCTTGCAGGAGACACTTTGAGACTATGCAAACGTCCTGTTTCTTCTCAAAGTTTTGTCCATCACCTTTTGGTATCCACTGCTGAGTCCTGTCTGCAGCAATGATTACCGTAGTGTTCTGACGGTACGTCGATTTCTTTCGTTTTTGTTTGTTTAAGATGGAATCTCACTCTTTTGCCCAGGTTGGAGTCCAGTGGCACAATCTCGGCTCACTGCAACCTCCGCCTCCCAGGGTCAAGTGATTCTCCTGCCTCAGCCTCCCGAGTAGCTAGGATCACAGGGGCACGTCCACCACACCCAGCTAATTTTTGCTGTGAGCCCTTGGTTCAAGGTCTATGGACCACCTGCTTCAGAGTCACTTACGGAGCTTATTAAACAGTAGAGTCTTGAGCCACATCCTGAATCTCTGGGGACGGGGCCAGGAAGCTGCATTTTTTACAAGCAGCTTGGGTGATTCTGAATACACACACTAAATTTGTAAACTACAGGGTTTCTAGAACAATGCGAGAATAATATAGTATTTAGCTTGCCATTCAAAGTGAAAAAAATCAGTGTTTTTGAAGAATGATGGCAAATAACCACTTTTCATAATTAAATATAGCTATAATCTTTACAAAGGTACTCCAAATTAGTGATTCTGCCAATGTTGTTGGCAGATCACTGGTGGACCCCAAACTGCTCCAAGAACTCTGTCTTCACACATTGCCTAGCAACACCACAATGTTCCTACCCTGAATGGGTACTGAGAGGTAGGAGCACAACCATTTTCAGAAAGGTTGCTTTTGTTATCTCTGTTGTCTTGAGATGGTAATAGGTTGCACATGCTGCTATCTTGTTTATTAATTATAGATGACTGTTACTTTAATGTCATCTGTTTTCTTTGGTTAACCCTACAGTTTGTAGTAGGAGATATATCAATTTGTCTGATCATTTATTAATAGCTGAATTGTAAGACTTGTATGATCTGTGCTCAAATAAGGAACAACCACATTCCTATTTCCAAAGAAGATGTGTACATTCCCTCCCAAAGTTGTTGAGAGTAATTACTCATAGTATATGGAATGGGGAAGAAATCCTGTTAAGATGACCTTAAAAAGATAACCAAAAAGAACAAGCAGGCCGGGCGAAGTGGCTCACACCTGTAATCCCAACACCTTGGGAAGCTAAGGCAGGTGGATCACTTGAGACCACGAATTCAAGACCAGCCTGGATAACATGGTGAAACCTC